>NC_133777.1:8861191-9070517 GCF_003597395.2 Chelonoidis abingdonii
ACCCACGAAAGCTCACACTCCAAAACGTCTGTTAGTCTATAAGGTGCCACAGGATTCTCTGCTGCTTTTACAGATCCAGACTAACACGGCTACCCCTCTGATACTTGACCCCATAACTAAAGTATCCCTAGGCCCCTGATACTACGGAGTTAGGTTCTAGCAGTGTAATAGGAAACACCATGGCGGCAGCAGTATGTGATCATGCTGTCTTAGCCAATGGAGAGAGGAAATGCTGGGCAGAATGCTGGGCCCAGGGTTATACCCAGATCGTTTCCAAACAGGCTGCAGGGACCTTCCAGCCTGCACAGCCCGTGGCCACTTCAGCCCTCAGAGGTGTATTGGCTTGTTGGGCAAAGGCTGCCGACCCATCATGTCAGAAATGCGTTGCGGCTGCCTGAGCCTGACTGCGGAAGGAGTGATGACGTTGCTTTCCGCCTGCTTTAAAAAGAGACGAGAGCACAAAACTCAGCCTGGACTAAGCAAAGGCCACTCCTGGGACATCTTGAGGCCAAATTCAGGCTGAATGTAATGACAGGGTAAGTCCCACACTGAGTGTGAGTGACAAACCCAAACAAGAATAACTTGCGTGCTGAGGGCGTGGAAGAGGGTGTGTAGCAGGGACAGCAACTAGCAGAAGGCTATCAAATAAAGTAGGCTCCCCACTTCAGACCTCCCCTGCATCCCCACCCAGTGGCATCTGCTTCATTCCCTGGAAAATCCAGGTCTCACACAAACTGGATTAACTGTAGGAGTTGTGACTCTGACTCTAATGGCTCACACTCACTGAATGCCAATTCATGGGCATTCCCTGCTCGCACATGGGTTAATGCCTTGTGTAATTTGCATTTCTGCTGGGTTCAGTCCAGCTGGTTTAGTTTTCAAGTGTGAACAGATTATTTACGACCACCACCATTATGAGTGCTGATTGGAAACTGTTGCCACCCCCAAAAGATTCAGAAACTTAAAATGTAGGCCAATATATCCCACAGCTGCCAACTTTGACGCGGTAAATAAGCACTCCAACTGTCACAAAAAGCCAAAAATCAAGCTAATCTCATTTCAGAACAAGGCCAAAACATGCCAGTCCCTAAGAACCCCAACACTCTATGTGACTAGATCCCTCCAGCATGCAGTCTGGGACTGTGGTGAGCCCACTGTGCATTCTTGACACTCCCCACCCTTGCCCCTGCTTGCCGGGAGCCGATCAAAAAAAAGAAGCAACAAGCTACAAGCCAAAAACTAGCCAATAAGCATCTCACAAGCCAATTAAGCTAAAAACAAGCCTAGTTTCTGCGTTTTTCTTTTCACGGGTTTGGCACGTCTGCTGTATCCTGAGCCTGGTATGTAGCTCCCAAAGGTCTTGCCTGCTCTCTTCACATTAGCCCCCTTGCCATTCCCAATCCTCTTCCAGTCCCAGCTCTTTTTTCAATGCAAATTACTTTGCTTATTAGCAAAAAATGTCAAAGGAAATGGTTAATTTCATAAAGGTTTGTTTAAAGATAAGGGAACTCCTGATGGAGGGGCAGAGGATTTATTCATCTTGATATTAAAGGGAAAATGAGCTGGAATGGAATTAGGGTTTTGATGTGCTAATTGGAAAGTTTGGGTCAGTAAGTGAAGGTTGCTGTGGCTAGAGGGTCACTATCAAAGCGAAACTCCCCATTGAAAAAGGTAGCGTGTGTGTGTGTGTGTGTATGTTTGTTTCCTTTATAAATTAAAAGGGTGAAATTTGTTGCCCTTATGTAAGAGGATGAGACTACAGTGTCATCATGGTCCTTCTAGCCATAAAATCTGTGAATGAAATAATAAACTAAGGGAGCAACATCTGGCTGTGTAATCCCCAGTGCAAAAATGTTACACACACCTGAGAATTCTAGGCTTTGCCATGAATGTTTCTGTACACTTCAGTGAAAACAGGGGCTTCCTGTGTTTGGATTCTAAATATCCCTTTGCTGTCTTTATAGCTCAGACTATTCAGCACTGTCTTAATGCATGAAAAACTGAATTGTTTGGGGTTTTTTCACTGTCCAAGTAGAGTGACAGACAGAAAAAAGTAGAAATGATGACAGATCAACTGTCTTTCGGATCGCTTTGGTTGCAATAATCTAATGTGTTTGTAAGAAAACATCCGGGACCTGATTCTTCTCCTATTGAAGTTACTTGGAGTTCTGCTGTTGACTTTGTTAGCCCATGATCTGGAACCTAAAGAGTGTCCCTTTATAGTAAAAAGCTATGGACAATGTTGTAAACTTTGTGGAACTCTGATATCTCTTCCATCTTGCCAATGCTTAAATTCCCCTTGCAGATGGATTCATGAGGTTACACTCTGGCACGGAACGGCTACCTCTGACATGCATTTGAGGCCAGATCTACACTACCACTTACTTCAGTACAACTTACATCGCTCAGGGGTGTGAATAAACACACCCACCCAGCAACACACGTTACATCGACCTATGCGCTCATGTGGACAGTGTTATGTCAGCGGGAGAGCTTCTCCGGCTGACATAGCTACCTCCTCTTTTGGAGGTTGATTTATTATGCCGATGGGAGAGCTCTCCTGTCCATATAGAGTGTCTTCATCAGTGGCACTGCAGCAGCACAGCTGTATCAATGCAGCTGCCCTGACATAGCATTTCTAGTGTAGACTAGCTCTTAGGGAAGATTTCACCAGCAGAGAGGCTAAAATCCACTTAACTGAGGGCCCTGTGGCCAGGAAATTTAATGCCAGGTGGTTAATAGTCCTGTTCCTGGGGGAGCTCCTGCTCCTTTCACGGTGCAAATTGATAATTTAGGTGACAAGTGGGGAACAAACAAACCCTTCATCTCTTTAATTGCATTTCAGAACGGCTCTTGTTCATAGAATTTGGAAGCAAAGGAGTCGGACCAAAAGTTGTAACAGCCTCTTGCCTCGCCCCTCTTTTTATTCACCCTGGAGTGAGTATTTGAAATTTACCTTAAATAACTAACTGTGATGGCAAGAGACAGGATTGTCTACCATGCCTCCTCCTTGGGAGGTCACTTTGGAGATGCACTTTTCACAGACTCATGCTCATAGGTTGTGAGTAGGGCTTCTGATTTTTGTTTTAGCTGATAAACATGGATAACACACCCCTATAAAATTGAAAGCAAATGAACACTAGAAAAACACTAGGAATGGTTACTTGTATCTAAGGGCTTGTCTAAGGAATGTGTGTGTGATTTCTAAAGTACTCTAGCGTGTTGCGCATAAATTGGTCTGTGTACATCCTGCTGGTAGGCATTAAAGGTTCCCTGGTGTAGCAGTGTTTGAAACAGTACTGGGTTACAGTGCACTAGCGAACATTACAAGGAGATTAATGTACAAATATACATTACTCATTACAGTACATACAAAGAGCCCCCAACCCCCCCCCCAATTTTGAAACTCAAATATTGCTAACAATAACCACCCCCCAAAACTAAACTAATCAGACTCAAAAAACCAGTCTCTATATTGAGTTTACTGTGGTAAACAACTGGCTGGAGTGGGGAGAGGGTGTCTCCCAGCTCTTTACCAGACTTTATCAAATGCTCCCATGAAACTGCACTTTTGTAGTCAACAACAGTTTCTTGCCCCTCTGTAGGATGCAAACTGAAGCCTGGTCTACATTACAACCTTTTGCCAGCAGAGTTATATCAGTCGGGTGTGATGAGGTGAGATCCCTGACTGCCACAGCTGTGCCAGCAAAACTCCTAGTGTAGGTGCAATTCTAGTGGCAACGTTGTGCTCTTCCTGGTAGAGCTCATTTGGGGCACTCCTACTGGTGCACTGTTGCTTATTTTGTTTGGGGGGAAAGGGTTGTGGGGGAACTGGAATAAACTATACCAGCAAAGCAGTTTTACCAGTGTAGCTGTATCCACACAAGGAGTGTTTTGCCAGGATAGTACACCGAGTCTATAGCTATATTAGCAAAGTGCTCCTAGCAGAGACCTGGCCTGAATCTCCGTTCTTAATGGGCATCTTGCCATACCCACTCAAAACCAAACAGCCAAATGCCGTTACTGTCCCACTGGCCTGATCTTGATGGGCAAAAAATTTGACTGAGCTAATACATCCCATCTTGACATGGCTGAAACGCCCCATCAGAAAGCAGGCTAGCACCTTTGAAGCTGTGCAAACTGGATGTGTTTTAGACTATGTCTACACTAGCCCTTTTGTCGGTAAAACTTATGTCGCTCAGCGGTGTGAAAAATACGCACACACCCCGACCGATGACAGGTTACGTGGACAGAAGTGCCGGTGTGAACAGTGCTCCATTGGCAGGAGACACTCTCCCGCCAGGATAGCCGCTGCCACTCGTTAGGGATGGGTTAATTATTCCAATGGGAGAGCTCTCTCCGGCTGGCATGGACAGGCTACGTGGGAGACCGGCCAGCAGGCGCAGCTGCAATAGTACAGAATTGATGGGGCTTTCAAACCACAATAAGCTAGCTCACCCTTTTTGCCTTTCAGGATATACCTGTTATCTGGGATCTAGTTCAGATTTAGTAAAATCCTTAGGTTTACTAGAATTGCAGAAGACCAGTTCTTCACCTCACTTTCCTTTCACATGCATGTCAAGGCTTACAGAGGAGAAAAATCCATTCTCTATTCTGGACTGGAATATGCTGGTCTGAGGGCCTAGCCCACCACGTTGGCTTGTTGCAGGGTTGTTTGCCTGGGTGTTCGGTGGAGGGACCGGAATACTTATTGGAACATGCAATTGGAATTTGCAAGCAAAAGCTAGGAAATCCTTTCATCCTCTCTCCTGTGACAGTGTCCCACAAAGGACCCAGGTCCTCTCTTGAATCCTAATCACCTGCAAAACCAACTGCCCCGGAGCAAAACCCTCTGTGTAACTTCTCTCTGAATCTTCCAGCTCTTCCTCTTACAAAGGGACTAAATCTTCAGTCTCGCTCCTTGGAATTTCACTTGTAGACAAGTCCTAAGTTATGAAAGTTATTCCAAAATAAGGTGAGTGCGTGTGGGGTGAATTTAAAGCAGAATAATTAGTCCAGAATAGCTATTTCACCTTACATTCATATGTAGACAAGCCCAAGAAGAAAGGATGTGAGATGGTACTGAGGCGTTCATCTAAACAGCACAACAAAGTGGTTTCTGGCTGTGCTGGAAACTATTTACCCTGATGGCTGCTGTCTAAAAATGCCTGTAATAGTTTCAAAAATTGCATGAATCTCCTGTGTGTGCCAAGAAGCTGATATCTCTCCCTCTGTCTGGCAATAGGATGCTACACATCGTGTAGTGCTAGCTATTGAATTTGGAATGGAAACAAGGTGTTTCTAGTAGAAATATCTTTCCTATTCTGTAGTAATGTATCTAAGTTAAGTAACTAACATGCAGTAAAGCATGCAGTTATTCCAGGTGCCCACGCATCTATCTTCCACGATATCTGGAATTTCAGAAGAGCTATCAGAGTGCATTCCAAAAATAGGTTAAGATTACTACCCCTAGTATATAAATAGGGAAACTGAGGCACAGACTGATTCCATGACTTGCTAAAGGCTACATGGTCATTAGTGGAGTTGGAAGTAGACCCAGACTCCCAGACAAATCACTAATCCACACTCCCTTCATTCAGACAAGCACTGTGGGTACGGCTACAACACATTAAGCTGCTTTGTTTCTAGAAAGACTGTTTTGTAACATTTGTCCAACAAGCCCAGACCCGTTAGGTCAGGCACGGCGGGAACCTTTGTTAGCCAATAACGTTTCTCTTTGCATCTCACCACTCTATAGAGTAAATCCAAATCTGCCAGCTTTATCCTCCTACCCCACTGTGCACACGCCCCCCTTCCCACCAATACACTTGGAATCCTGTCCCTACACGCTCTGCAAATGTTGCCCGGAAGGTTGCACTCTGCCTCATGCCCCTTTAACTTCTTCTGCCAAGAGGAAGAATCATTGTTCGCGTAGCTGTGCCTCAAAATTAACTGCAGAAAATTTCTATGGAAGCTGAAAATGGTTTCTCGTGTCTCCCCTGTCTCTGAAGTGCTCTGCTGGCTGGTTTTACTGCTGTCAAATAGATTTTTCTTTTCTTCTGAAGGCTGTCAGCAAAGGGATAGATCTGAAAATAAACAATGGCAATCTCTGTGCAAGAGCCTCGACAACTGGCTTCCATTATGGCACAGAGTTGATTTTCCTGTATATCCCTTTTCCTTCCAGACTTCAACTTCTTAAAGGGGCAGAGCGGAGAAGAAAGTACAGGCCGTTGTGGAGTATGTATGGAGAGGGAAGGAACCTCTTCTATGCCATCTGGAATTCTAGTCCATCTCTGTTAACAAAGAAATGCATCCAGCTTTCTAAAAAAAAAAGTCCTCACAAACACACACCTCTAATTCACATGCTGAAGCAGCATTACTGCTGCTTCTGAATGTCCGTTGAGTAACAATGCAGAGTCACACCTGATGGTGAATTGGGGCTGTTAGCCAAACATTAACAAGCATTGAAATGCATTCTTTTTTTTCCCCCTTCACTGATCACTCAAACTATAATAGATGCCCTATGATTGGAGGAATTTATTACCAAAATGTAAAATAAAAATAAAAATTATTTTAATTGAAGGAGGAAATTGCACACATTCCAATCAGCATGAAATTTGACATACACGAAGGCTTTAGCATCAAGGGAACAGGCTCTTTCAACTCTGCAGCCTTGAAAGTAAAACCAAAGTGGAATAATTTTCTGTCTGTATAGGGCCAATTCCTGCTCTCTCTCAGCAGTACCAATGTGGTTACTCCTTTTTGTGCTAGTTTTAAGAGAGATCAGAAATTGGCCCATAGTATCTAGACATGGAAAATCCCCACTAGGCCTTTGGACCAGATTCTGATCTCATTCATACCAGTTTAAAGACAGGGTAATTATACTGACTTCAGTGTAGTTACTCCAGATGCAGCTTTGTAAGACAATGCCTATGCTGGGGGGGAGATCTGCTCTTAGAATGAGATCGCTCCCGTAAAATTCTAGTGGAGACAGGACAAATTGTACTTGACCTCAGTGTAACTAGTTGAGAGTAACTTTAGGCTCCCCTCACAAAAGGAAATCATGCATGGAGATGATAGGAATGGGGGACTCTGTTCTGGGAAGCCGTGACTCTGAAAATCTTGAGGGGTCCTGGTGGATAATCAACTAAACCTGAGCACCTAGTGGCGTGGCCAAAGGGGCCATTGCAATCCTTGGATGTATAAATGGAGAAATAGCAAGTAGGAGTAGAGTGGTTATTTTATCTCTGTTTGGCAATGGTGTGACTACTATTGGAGTATTGTGTCCGGTTCTGGTGTCAACAATTCAGGAAGGATGCTGATAAGTTGGAAAGGCTTCTGGGAGAGCCATGATAATGATTAGAGAATTGGAAAACATGCCTTAAATCTATATCAATCTATTTATCTTAACAAAGGGAAAGTTAAGGGTTGCTTGATCACAGTTTAAGTATTTGCATGTGGAACAAACATGTGATAATGGGCTCTTCAATCTAGCTGGCAAAGATATAAAATCCAAAGGAAGTCTAAGCTGGACAAATTCAGACTTCAAATAAAGTACACATTTTTAACAGCGAGGGCAATTAACAATTGGAACAATTTAACAAGAACCGTGGTGGATTCTCTTATCACCGGAGATTTATAAATCAAGGTTTTGATGTTATTCTAAAAGATCTGCTCCCGTTCAAACAGGAATTAATTCAAGGAAGCCCTATGGTCTGTGGTATAATACAGGAAATTAGAACAGATGATCACATTGGTCCCTCCTGGTCACAGAATCTATGGATGTCTTAGCCCAGGATTGTGATTTGACTAGCACATTGGTTCATCAACACTGGCTCAAAAGCCAGACAGTGATGTATACCCAAATCTCAGGGCAACGCTGGAATGAAATGCCTAGTGGTGTTGTAAAAGGGAAATTTATGATCCCACTGCAGGGGTCCTTCTCTAATGAAATGTTCGCTATGGAGATGAAGGGGAATGACTCAAACCACTGCCAAAAAAAGCACTATTGGGAGGTTTGGGGGGTTTTGTGTACCTGAAGGAAAGGGACACCCCATAAGAAGGAGAAGGTTGTGGGTCAGGAAGGAAAAATGGTTATAATGAAGATAGAGGCTCAGAAATGTTGAAAGTGAGGAGACAGCCATGTTTAAACATGGCCGCTGCTAGCAGGGTTCTAACATGACCTTGCAAATGAGTCTTGCCGGGGATGTTTTTCCTGAAAACAGTATTAGCCATGTTGGGTCAGAGTTTCAGAAGAGTTCAGCAGGTTGTGTGTGTGGTAGGTGCTGAGTCTTTTGAGGATCTGGTCCAGTGTGGGGTTCTGCTGAGCACTCCAAGTCTAACCCCAAGTTCTTCTGAAAACCTGGCCCACTGTGCACCACAGTCCTGTATCTCCTGGCCTTCCAACTTCTTAAAAACATGGCTTAAATTCAATTAGAGTTAACTAAGTGGGTTGCAATTCCTCTGTAGCCAGAGCTGCAATGTCTGCAACCTGCCACTTCAGACACTGCTAGTGATGTCCTAAGCTGCGTATCAAAGCTGTAGCTTCTCCTTTTGTAGTGTTAAGAACACTTATAAGTGTATGGTAAAGTATAGTCCACCATAGATGAGTCTGAACTGAGAAGCTTAGAAGTTCCACGCTGGATCCAAAGTGCAGGGAGTGGACATGTGGGGCTTTGTGGGAGCCCATCTCTAGTTCTGAGACCGCTGCCTCTAATGGATCTAATCTATTCCTCCTTCTTATAGGCCAAAATTCACCCCAGATGGCCAAACAAAAGACTTGCAGATTCTCTCCAGGAGTCCAGTTGCCCCACCCTTTCCCCCCTCCAAATTATTTTAAAGATCTAAGAATATCAAGTTTCTATGGGCTGGGCAGAAATTTGGATCCTAAAATGGGACTGGTTTCAGCAGAAGGCTTAACTCCGAACTGCTGGAAGTTTGGGAGCGTGATTTCTGTTAATGGCTAGAACATAATGTGATACACACCAGAATGTCAAAGGGTGACCCAGGCCTGTAGTGATTCACAACAGAGCAACTGCCAGGCTGATATAAGCCAGGTGCAACCAGCAGTAGGCACCGCTGGGCCCTGTGCAGGAGAAGCAGGGTCAAACAGGACCAAACTCTACTACCCAGTTTTCCAAGTGAATGACCTCAGATCAGCTCCAGTTTCACGCAACCACTCTCCTTCACATCAGCTCCCATTCTTCCTAACTGACCTCCGGAAGCTTCGCCACTCACAGGCAAAGCCTTCGATGCTGGGGAGGAGAGCCGTAATTAATGCAGCCCATGCAAGAAGCAAGCCCCACCTTAGGCCATGGCAGGATGGGGCTTGGAAGAAGGTGGTTGCTCCCAAAACAATGGAGGAGGCAGGTTTGTGGCTTCGAGCATGTACAGCCGAAAGAATGGCAGATATGAGTTGGGCCTCTAGCCAGAGATTCTGATCTGGAGGGAGAAGAACCTTTTAAATACTTCCAGAGAAGGGAGAAATTATGCATCAAATTCTGTGAATATTTCAAGTTAGAGTCAGACGATTCACTGGTGCCAGGAGGAAGCCATCTCAAATGTGCGGGAGGGGGAGAGCGTATCCTCCCATCCCCTTTGCTGACAGCCTGCACAACAGGATTGCAGCCAATCTTCTCCTGGTTCCCTCTGGCACCCACCAATAAGGCCCCGGGGTCTGAGAAAATGCCCAATCCGTGTCCCAGATTGGGCTAGCCAATCGTCTGTCCCCAGCGAAGCAATGGAAGAGTTCCAAGAGGATACACCATCTTGGGACAGAGCAAAATGAGCACAGAGAGCAGCTCTGGCTGTAGGGAGGCAGGGTAGAAGGGCACTGGCGGAACAGCTGCCTGTAGAGTAAAGTTTTGGTGACTCTTTCTTCCAATTTTGGTGGGTCCCATGGTACTTTGGAGTCTGTTGCCACCTTCCAACATGACAGTGAAGAGGCTCCGCTATGGTAACTCCTCTGGCTTGCTGCACTTGTGCTGTAAGTTCTTTGGCTACAGATGTACGTGGCGAATACAAAAACATCCGAAGCATGCTGCACATGAAAGCAGTGCAGCCACAGGAGTCAACTGGAAGCTTCAGTGACCCGGGGTTGCGCTGAAACCACAGATTTGTTCATTTGCTTGGTAAATGCCACAAGACAATCTGTTCCTAAAACACCATAAGTAAATAATTCTTGGGCCCTAACGTCCCTTTTTATCCACCGCTCACTAATGAGAGAGCTGTGAACATAGCATCTTATTTTTAAAGACAAATGGGGGGTAGGGAGAAGGCTTTTACATTCTTGGCATGCAACTGGCCCACCCTCCCCCTTGTTTAAATTCATTGTGCTGATCCGAGCTGCAGTTTAATGTAGAAGAAATGGGCTGCTACATGCTTTGCAAATCAAAGAAAGCAGAGTGGCACAAGGGCATTGCTGGAAGCAGGAGCAAGGCCGCAGAGTATCTCCTCTGATGCATAACACACCCTCTCCTCCCTGTGTATGTATCACTCTGGGAGCAGTCTATTTGTGTAACTGCTCCCTCCGACTTCAAGTCCTGGTCCTGCTGGCCCTAAATGAACACGTCAGAGCAGCTAACCTAACTGCCCAAGGTTTAAAAGTGTGTGACCAGGACCGGCGCTTCCATTAGGCGACTCTAGGCGGTCGCCTAGGGTGCCAGGATTCGGGAAGCGGCATTTTGTGCGCTCCCCACGGGGCTCACGGGAGCTTCCAGTTCCGCTCCCGTCGCGCCGCTGAAGAAGGACCTTCTGCTGACGTGCCACGGAAAACAGCAGCAGGCAATTGAGCAGCTCAATGACTGCCGCTGTCACCTGTGGCATTTTGGCGGAGGGTCCTTCTTTGGCGGCGCAATGGGAGTGGAACCGGAAGCTCCCACGTGCCCTATGGGGAGCACACAAAATGCTGCCCCCCTGAATTCTGTCTAGGGCACCAGAAACCCTGGCGCCGCTCCTGTGTGTGACCCTGACGCTGGAGAAAGAGAACTGTTATGGGAGTCTGCCTAGTGGTTAGAGAAGAGGCTATGGACTTGAGGCCCCTGTATTCAATTCCTGGCGTAGCAATGTGAGTCAGGGTATGACTGGGCAATACACTGCCTCGCTCCCTAGTCTGTAAACAGAGATCCTGGTAAGGAACTGATCCTGCTGCCCTTATGCGGGAGTAGTCCCGGTATGTTAAGTGACTCCTCACGTGAGTAAGGGCTGTGGGATGAGGCTCAACACTTGTAGAAGTCTGTAATTCAGAAGGCTGTATCAGATGCTCTCATGCTACATAGAAAGCTTGCACCACTTACCCTGATAACAAAGTTCTGAGGGCTCGCCACTCAGCTCCAGACAGGACTAGGCACAAGGGCTCTCTCATCTGAGGGAAGGAGAGCACTTTTAGACATACACTTGTGTCATGGTTAGAGGTCTCTGTCCCCTCTCAGGTGTCTCTGTGGCCCTCCCTCAGGTCTCACACATCCTGCCTTTGCCCCCATGAGGTAGAATTCTGCGTATCACCCTTCTTACCCAGCACGTCTAACTGAAGTCAGACGCTTGTGGCTCTTCCCCTGAGGAACCTGCATGAGCAATGGTGAATAGAGTGATCGGACAGCCTTCTTAAACAAAAGTAGTGCTTATTTAACAGTAGAATCTAAGCACTTAAAGGAAAAAGGATTTTAAAACAAGTCTACACATGTCTGTCTTAACATCCCCTGCCAGTAAGCTAGGCAGGCCTAACTTCAGACCTCCCCTGCAGGTATCTGTGTCAGGCTGAGTTCTGTTGTCTTGAAAGCAAGGTCTTTTTTTAAACTACTTCAGTCCTTTTATTTTTCTGGTTCCCAGGCGTGGCCCGTAATGACATTGTCTCTTAACAACCCTCAAGTGGTTGCAGAGAAATGGCTTCTCGAAAGCCATTTTGATTCCTTCCTGCTAGTCTCCCTTCCAGCCCTAATTAATCTAAACCAACATATTCATACGGTAAACATCCTAATAACCAGCTCAACATAGTGTTCCTAAATGATTACAGAGCAGCTCCACATCTAGCACCCCTTGCTCTTTGCAGGCTGTGGTGTTTGGCACCATTGCAGGTGTTGAACTGGCCACTGGCAATATGACCCCATTGGTGATTGTGATGATGAGGTGCCTCTTGCTAGACAGCAAACTTGATTTTGATTTCACTTTCACCAGAGTGAATCAAGAATAAGCTTGGGGTGAGTTCTGGTCACTCCCTCTCAAAAAAGAATTGGAAAAGATACAGAGAAGGGCAACAAAAATGATTAAGGATATGGAACAGCTTCCATATGAGGTGAGATTAAAAGACTGAGACAGTTAATCTTAGAAAATAGATGGCTAATGGGAGAGGGAGGGAGTGTCTGTAAAATTGTGACTGGTGGGAGAAAGTGAATAGGGAAGTGTTCAATACCCCTTCACATAACAAAATAACCAGGGGTCACCCAATGAAATTAATGGTCAGCAGGTTTAAAACAAACATAAGGAAGTAATTCTTCACACAGTGCACAGTCAACCTGTGGAACTCATTGCCTGGGGATGTTGTGAAGACCAAATGTATAACAGGGTTCAAAAAAGAATAAGAAGAGTTCATGGAGGATAAGTCCATCAATAGCTATTAGCCATGATGATCAGAGATGCAACCCCATGTTCTAGGTGTTCCTAAACCTCTGCCAGAAGTTGGGACTGGACGACAGTATATCACTCAAAATTATTCTGTTCTGTTCATTCCCTCTGAAGTATCTGGCACTGGCCACTGTCAGAAGACAGGATACTGGGCTAGCTGGACCATTGGTATGGTCATTCTTGTATTATCTTATCTTATGTATATTTAGCCATATTAAAACAAATATTGTTTCCTTGAGCCCAGTTTACCAGATCACTCTGTATCAGTGATCTGTCCTCTTCATTATTTACCACTCCCCCAATGCCGGTGTCATCTGCAAACTTTAGCTGTGATGGTTTTATGTTTTCTTCCAGGTCATTGATACAGATGTTAAATAGCGTAGGGACAAGAACTGATCCCTGCAGGACTCCACTGGAAACAGACTCGATCGATAATGCTTCCCTGTTTACAGTTACATTGTGAGACCTATCAATTAGTCAGTTTTCATCCATTTAATGTTTGCCACAGTAATTTTATATCGTTGTCATTTTTTTGTTAGAATGTTATGTGGTACCAAGTCAAATGCCTTCCAGAAGTCTATGTGTTCTGCATCAGCGCTATGACTGTTATCAACCAACCATACAATCTAATCAAAAAAAGAGAGCACGTAAGTTGGACAGGATCTATTTTCTATAAGCCCATGTTGATTTGCATTAGTTATATTACCCTCCGTTAGATCTTGATTAAACGAGTCCCATATTAGATGCTCCATTATCTTACCTGGAATCGATGTCAGGCTGACAGGTCTATAATTACCCGAGTCGTCCCATTTACCCTTTTTAAAAATTGGCACAACAATAGCTTTCTTCTGGAACTTCCCCAGCGTGCAAGACTTATTGAAAATCAACATTGATGGTCCCGTTTGCTCCTCACCCATGGCGCTCTCCTTTCTCCTCCCCCTACCCTACTCATTGTGTGGCCTTCTGAGCCCCATCCAGTGTGTCTGCTTGAGATTATAGTAAAGCAATAACATCAGATATGCTAATGCTCTACTTACACATCCTCATCCATCACTGAGTTTAGACATGCTTTATATTACATGACAGAGTTGCACATTTCCATTAACATCAATCTCCTAAGCAATGTAATACACAGATGTGTGGAGATTACCTTAAAGGGACTTTATCAAGGGCCAGAGGCCCCACATCTAACCTCCCTTTCAAACATGTACAGGATATTACCATTGCGAGTGGGCTTTGTTTTTGAGACTGGAGAGAGTACTGGGGAAGGGAGGGGGAGAGTCATTCTGTATATTAATAATTTAGGAACAAATCAGTGCACTTATTGTAAATCCAAAATGTAAGCCAAGCCAAGCTGTGTGTATGTTGTCTGTGACCATGCCACACCCACACAGCTGTTTATATGCAGATGGCCCAAATCTTTAAATAAATAAAATAAAATAAAGCAGTGATGCACAGTTAGGCAGTATCTTCTTGAAAACAAAACAAAACACTGGCTTTTTAAAAACATGTGCACTGGAAAAAAGAAATGGCTCAGACGAATGATACATCCACAACCAAACCCACCTGGGTTATGATGTTTATGGCTTGTTACCAGTATTTCATTTTCTCTTATGTGGGATGGCTTTCATTCATTGTTTAGGGCCCTATGTTAAAATAGTACATTTGTTACTAAAACAATAGTTTACAAGGCCAGACAGGACCACTGTTAAGTGTCTAGTCTGATCTCCTATATTAGACTGGCCACAGAACTTCCTTGAATTAATAGTGTGTATTTTTAAAAAGCAACAATCACTAGGCTGAATAAACAACACTTGTATAGTATTTAAATTTAAAGGTGGATAGATGCAGGCAGCCTTTCTCACTTGGGAGATCTGAATGCAATTCCCAGATCTGCTACAAATTTTGTATGTAACTTTGGGCAAGTAATTTAATCTTCGTGCTTCAGTTCCACTTGTGTAGAAACTGGAATAAAACTTGCCAACTCCCAAGGGATGTTAGGCTAATTTTATTCATATCTGCTCGGTTGCTTATCCTAAACATTCAAAAATCCCAAGTTAGACCGCAAAAAATCATGAGACTCTTTTAAAAAAAAAGTGTCATTCTCTTTCTTTGCCTTCTGCAATCTGACCTTTAGGTTACTCTCAAGTCACATTTTCAAGCTTTTTCTCTGCAACCAGGTTGGTTAGAAATTTGTTTTAAAAAAAGATGGAGAGTCGCATGTAATCACGTGATTAAGAGTTGGCAACCTGGAGGCATTGACTTAGTGATGGGTGCCATAAGAAGATAGATAACACATGCTGGTACCATAAATGTCTTCATGCTTAAAGCATACTTGAAAACTTAGTAACAGCTAACGGATTCTGTGATCTGGCTCTAGAGGGGTCTTAATTATATTGATACATATAGCCAGATGAGGCAAAGGGTGAAAACACAGGATACTTTGAAAACACAGTCTCTGGGTAAAGCATAAAGAGTGACTCTGCTAAGGCCAATGGAAGCTGCCGGAGGGCTGGGTGCTTTGCTATGTTTTCCTATAGGGCTCTTCAGAGAAGTAAACAGGACTTTGGGCTTAATAAGCCATTTGTAAAGCTCTCTAGATAAACAACAGCATGTGTGTCAGGCTGAAGCTGGCTTCTAAAGGCTCCCTGTCACTGGGTGGGACCTCAGCACAGAAATATTTTTAAGATAAACAAGGAAAAATGAGTTCTGGAGAAGGCTGAGACTGCCTGCAGTCACCCAGCTAGAAGCTAATACTAGAAATATTTTGTAGCAGGAAACTTGCTTTTAATGTACCGAGGCTGAAAAGTGTGTTTTAAAAGAAATGTTTTTAGACTTTTTTAAATGTAGCAATCAGTGGGCAGCAGGACATGTTACTAACCCAACAGCCAGGGGCTTTTTGAGTTCTTAGGAAAGCCATTTCAGAGTGCCGGTAAGGGGGAGAGGGCCTGATCCAATCACCCTTGCTCATGGGAATCATCCCACTGAGACTTCAGTCGGACCATTTGCATGGAACTGCAGGATTGGGACTCTAATTACTGCTGATTCCACTAAATGGTTGGAGATCTGTAGCAATTATGACATGGTGGCCTGGTCTCTTGATGGACGGACAAAGGGCGTCAAGAAAATATTTTACTGTGTGAATCTTTGGGGAAACAAATAAAAAGGTGTGGTGTCCAGAGAGATTAAACCCAATCATTGTCATAGCAAAAGCAAGGGGCACCGTGGAGACGCGCTGGATTCTCTTCAAGTGGGTTCCATAACAGTGCTGCTAATGTAAGGGGACTGTTGCCCCCTTACTAACATTCATTGGGGGGGTTGGTTGCTAGCTCCCATCACTAAAAAGGGAGGGGTCGATGGGAAATCAGGAGCATGAGACTGACAGTCTCCAGGAACAATGTGGAGAGGCTAATGCTCCAGGTCAGCCTGATTGACAGGCTAATCAAGAAGTCAGGAGACCCCTCCCTGTGAGCTGGAATTGTCTGAGTCAGATGAAGTGGGGCCGAGCTAAACTGATGGAAGCAGAGCTGCAGCCCATAAAGCCAGAGCACAGCCCAGAGAGAGCAGACCTGCCCTGGGAGCAGAGCTGCAGCAACCAGAGCCAGAGGGGCCAGACACGCAGCCCAGGAAGCAGGTGAGAGCTGAGAGTAGAGCCACAGAAGCAGCCTGCAGAGCAGCCCTGCCCTGGGAGCAGAGCTGTAACAACTGGAGCCAGAGAGGCCAGAGAAGCAGCCCAGGGAGCTGAAGGCAGAGCAGCAGCAGCAGCTGAGCTGAGGCAGTGTGGAGCTGGGGCTGGAGCAGTCCGGAGCTGGGTGCGGTGAGCAGCTGGGGAGAGCGAGGGGGACCCTGGGCAGTGGGCCCAGCGCAGGGAGACACCTCAGCCAAGAGGACCTGCAGGCCAGACTTGGAGGGGGATTGTAACTCTGATAGGGTGGGGGTGACACTGGGGAGAAGCGTCCTGCCACCCAGAGCCTGAGAGAGTGTGGCCACCGCCAGAGCAAGTGCCCAACCCGCAGCATCCCTGCAGCACAGCCAGGGCCTGAGAAGGAGGCCTGGGACCTACAAGGAACAGACTGTGAACTGCCCTGACATTCCAGAGACACTGTTTGTGATGTTCCCTGCCACAGAGCAGGGTGATGTGTTTTCCTTTAACCTTTCCCATTTTTCTTTGTTTTTGTTTTTTAAATTAATTGTTATTTAATTAACTTGTATTTGCTTTAAATTGTAAAGATGTGATCAGTGGGTCAGGGAGGTGCGCAGTGCAAAGAGAGCACCCCAGAGTGGGGACACCCTAGCCCCTGTCCTGGGTGACTACAGCAGGGTTGGGGGTCAAGCCCCCCAGGAATCCTGCGCCCAGCCCTGTTGAGGTTACGAGGACTCTGCCACACAGAAGAGTGGAAGGGGAGTCCTCAAGGGCAGGGAGGCCTCTGGGTAAAGGAAGTGGGAGCGAGGACTCAGATCCTTTCGCCAGCTCACTTCACCGGGGTAGTGCAGAAGCCAGGAAAGTTCCCCATAATAGCGGGACCATTCCCCTGTTTACACTAGTATGCTTTGAAAGTCTTTACACATACAGGCAGAGCCGGGGACTGGCATGGAGAGGAGGCAGAGGAAGAAATGAAGGCTAAGTTCAAGAAATTCTCTAGGGTATATAATAAAAACAATTTCCTAAGCAAAAAATACAAGACAAGATTGTAGGCCTCTGAGGACAGTAGGAAGAACAACCCATCATTATCTTTTAAAATCTCTTAAACTGAAACAGAGTGAAAGGTTATTGTAGGCTTGCTGCAAACTGAAGCAGGGGTGAATTTGCTGGGGGGTGAGAGCGGGGAGGTGCTGAATAAAGGGTTTTTTTTAAAAATGCATTAACATTAGACAAGGATGAACAGTACCAAATAAACAACAGTACCAAATAAACGTCAGTACCAGGCATGGAAGGAGCTAAAGAAGATATAATAACTAACATTGTGCTTGTCTAACTAAACAATTACCTGGCCCAGGAAGGCATATAACCAGCTTTGTTGTAAACTCCTGGGCGATGTCTTCACTGCGGAGTTAACGCAGGTGATCAGCAGCAGGGTGAGCCTAGCCCAGGGGTTGACAACCTTTCAGAAGTACCGTGTCGAGTCTTCGTTTATTCACTCTAATTTAAGGTTTCACGTGCCAGTAATACATTTTAACATTTTTAGAAAGGACCCGGGCAGCGTGACTGCCACTGAAAATCAGCTTCCGTGCTGCCTTTGGCACACATGCCATAGGTTGCCTACCCCTGGCCTAGCCTGTGTGAGCAATGCCACTGCAATGTCATGCCTGAGTCCTCACTTGTGCCACACTCCCTGCTGTGCGCATTGCTAAGACTTCTGGGGCACGTCTCATGGTTCTTTGCGTTGCAGTAAGCTGAGCCAGTCTGAATCTTTCCCTGGGAATTGTGGAAGAACTTCAGGGAGTTCTGTTGTGTCTGTCCTTCAGGGAGACAGGGAATTGTGGGAAGGCATTGGAGGACTATCCATGCCTGTGTGATTTATTCTCAGTGTGAAGTGGGTGAGTTACCAGCCTGCGTTGAAAGCAGCATCCAGCTCTGATGAGAGGGCTTTGTGTGTGGCTGGGAGAGGGTTAGGGTTTGCAGTGCACGTTTAGGGGCAGGGCCTATTTTTTGTTCGTCTGTTCTATGTTTCGTACAGCGCCTAGCAGAGCCCTGCAAGTGTTGGGTCCAGGTTAGGTTGGTTGGGAAAACAACTGGACCTTCTTGGACTGAGGTTTCTCCTAAGGTTGCCAATTTTGGTTGGATCTATTCCTGGAGGTTTCATCACATGCTATAATCTTTCATTCAACTTCAATTCCTGGAGACTCCAGGAGACTCCTGGAGGGTTGTCAACCGCAGTTTCTCCTCGTGCTTATGAGGTCAGCACGGCAACAGCTGTATGCCCTGCTACCGCTACCAGCCGCCACTAGTTTGCTGCACTGTGGGTGCTGTGGAGTGAGAGGGCCGAGCAAACATTTCCCCCACTGCCCCAAATCTGATTGATTAATTTATTTATTTCTGGTAGCAGCCATACTGGGCCATACATTTTTAAACAGAAAAAAATATATGACCCACATCCTGGTAAGCTCACAATCTGAAGTGTCCATAAAATGAAATATCTAATAATACTCTACACTTTCATCGGTACCTCTCCCCTCTACATACCCCCAGGACTATTCACCTTGGAAGAGTCAACCGTGTTCTGTTGTTCCCACCAGAATAATTATTGGAACAACAGACTTGCCTGATTGGGGCCTAAATTGGAATATGACCAAAAAGGATTTTTTGCATCCTGCTCCAAGTCACCTTAAAAATAAGTTAGCAATTGATTCTAACTAGTTTCAAACAGCTCTAGTTTCGTTAGATTTTTTTCTGCATTGTGTCTGGCTTGGCAATGCAGGAACATTGTGAAAATACAATGAGATAGGGAAGTCTGCCCTGAAATGTGTCACCAGTTCTCTTTCCCTTAGTCCTTGCCCCAGCCATAAAGCAAATAACAACCCAATCTACAAAAATCTTCTCTCTCTTTTTTTTCTCTTTCCCCACCCCCAACAAATTTAATTTAGTCATTCAGATTCCTTTGAAAGAAAATGTCATCTGTTGACACAATTACATTTTAACTAACCAAAGCTGTTACAGTTCCTATATATATTAGAATCAGGCTGTTGTTATTAGTTCTAAGTAACTAATCTATTCCCATTATTGTGTTCAAATTACAGCATATTACCCCCTGGGGAAATAATCTTGTTATTTGAAATGTAAAAAAGAATGTGAATGGACAACAATGGATTTCTAAATGAACAACCTGTACAAAAACTAAGTGAAGCATAGCTCACATGGTCTGGGGAAAATATCAAGTCCCTTCTTAATATTTGTTTCCCCATTCCCAACAGAAGGAAATCAAACTCCTAACCATCCAAATCTTTCATGGATATTTAAGGGGGAAATCTAAGTAAATATGCTGGAGTTGGGTTCCTAAGGTTGAGTATGAGGGAAGAAATATTTTTCCCATTTCTTTTTCATGCAGACTTGCAGGGGAAGCACTACCAGAAAAGAGAAGGATGGGGAATCCAAACTCACCCTAACCTTTTAGATCTATATGCAACTGTCCGATTTCTGCATAACCCTGGCATGCATTTGTTTCCCAGGCAAAAGGCTGTAACGGTTTCTTTTCTGAAATGTTGTTCACTTGATCAAAATCTCCTTCAGAGAAGCCAAATAACAGCTTGTCTCAGAGACACCCAAACATACGCAACTAATTTGGACCACAAAAAAAAAAAAAGAAAGAAAGAAAGAAAGAAAGAAAACAGAAAATCAGATACACTTGTAACCTGATTACAACCGCCAGGTATGTGTGCAAAATCACAATGCTGCTCTATAATTAAATCTTTCCTTCCCCTTCCCGCAGAGCTCTTTCTTCTAACAGGCATGGTACAAAAACAGTTGTTATGACATCAAATTCCAGCTTGCTACAAGAAGGGCCTTTTTGTCTATAGCTGCTCTCCTTGTCTTTAAGGAAATAATAATTAAAAGGCAAATGCTGGTGTCTGAAAAGCATTGCCAAGCAGAGCTTGCTGAACTGTTCTCCAACACCCCCCACTCCCACTCCTCCTTATGGTCTATGCTAATCAAACCTTGCAACTCTGATCATAGTTTATAAATGCAAGTGTCTGGATTGAAGCCAATCAATAACAATGATTGATGTTATGGATGGCAATCACTAACAATCAAAAAGGGAAAACACCAGCTGATAAACATTAACTCCAGACAGGGACTTCACGCTATTAAACACAGAACTGCCAGACTGGATCAGACCCGTGGATCTAGTCCAGTAGCCTGTTTCCTGCAGAGGCCAGAGCCAAGATGCCCATCCATCATAGTCGGAGGAGGAAGCTGGATAGGGGCACTGCTCTGCGACCGAGGGGCCTATCTCCAGTCCCTTAACAAGTCATGCCTCTGGGCAGAGTTCCTCTAACCATTGTCCACTGACTTCTGGGATGCCTTTGAGGGGCAGTGGACACTGTCCTGGGTTCTCTGTTGTGTGCTGCCCCTCTGGCTCCCTCATTCTCCACCTTTGACCTCACTCCCATTCATGTTTTTCTTCCATTGTCTCACTTATTCAACTGCAACCTAAGCTAGTGGTTCCTTCCCATTAGTTGAGGAGGCCTTTAGTTTTGGGAAGGCCTAGATCTATGGTTGCCAACCATCCAGGAATTAAAGATTAATTAAAGATTATGTTATGCAACGCAACCTCCAGGAATACGTCCAACCAAAATTGGCAACCCTAACTAGACCCGCCTGTCCCAGTCCTGCAAATAGTAAAGTGGCTAGCAGCAGATGCTTCAGAGGGAGGTGCAAGGTGTGGGATAATCTTTCCCCTGTAGAAACCGCCCCCTAACTCATAAGAGCTAGAGACTGGTTTAAGCCTTGAAACATGAGGTTTTAGATAATCCTTCCCAATACTTAAAACAGGAAATATTAAAAAAGAAAAATCTGTGCAGGTATCCAGGATTTAATCGTTATCTGCGCAGCTGGTGGCCACAGTGTCCATTTGCTGGAATTAGACTCCTAGGTGATTGTTGTTCTATTTATCATGAGGACGCGATTTTAAAAAAATCAAGAGCAAAACAAACATTGCAGGAAATTGGATGGGGACTCTGGCTTTAACTTTGTTCTGCGCAGAAAATGTATATGCCTGAGATAAAAGGAAGGTGGGGTGAAGGGCAGGGAAATCGAGACTGATTTCTAGTCACAGGATTTTCTCGCTCTGTGTTTGTGTTTAGAGACTGAGACACATGCAGAAAAGGATTGGAGAGATGAAAAAGAGGGGGAATTATTTCAAAGAATTAAGCATGGGAAATTATGCCTTTTTTCCCCCTGGTTCCTGCATAAAAGCAAATGCAGGAGAATAATAAAAAGCAAGAAGGGTGAGAGGAGGAAGGGGTGAAACAGAGCATCTTCCTGCAAACTCCGAAATCCCTCAAGAAGACAGTGAAATAGTTTGTCCCCCCACCCCCCATCATTTAATGCAAGAACCCTTTGCAAGCCAACACAAGCTGTTGCAGAAAGAACTACCTTTATGTCCTTGAAGGATCAGAGGAGATTGAGGCTCCCATGGAAATGGAGATTATGCCTCATAGTCTATTTTTCCAGACAGTTTCTCCTGCATTTCAAGAAAGCCTTTGAACAGGGTCACCTCCTTACATCCAGATTCATAGACCTGCAGATGAATTGTCAGTAAGAGATGCACTGTGCCCTGAACTGAGGCAGGTATCTGCATGTTCTCCTAAACAGCAGTGCCACTGATTAGTTACTATTCTTATTGTATTGCAAGCATGGCTGCCTTCTTCGCCCACTGTCGGCTGGACTGGCAAAGCAACTAGTTTAAAAAGACTGTTAGCCAGGGCTAACAAATGAGCTGGATACTGTATGAAAAGAGAGGGAAAATGAATAAAGCACTGTCATGGGGAACCGGTGCTGGAACAATACAGACGGAAGGGCGTAGACAATGCGCCTTGTTTGTTTATGCAGCCGTGGTGACAATTTCAGTAGTAGAATTCATTGGGCCAAGGCTCCCAGTGTAGTTCTGATTCATAGAGAGGAGGAAGCATTAGTCAAAAGCAGCTTTGAGCAGGGAGGACATGACGTGTTACTAGGTGAGAAGAGGGTCTTTCTTGCAATAAGCAGCTGCAGCATGCACACATTTTTCAAGGCACGGATCAATCAGTGGGGAGGGGGTTAGCTGAAATTTCAGGTTGGTCTCTCTTGCACATGTTGGAAACTGGATGCATGTGAGCACCCCTCCCCAACAGATAAGCAATTATCTGACACAAGGGGAGCTCCCCCACCACCACATGTCTCACTAAAGATTTGTTTTGCAGTATAGTGGCTGGGAGATATTTATCTGAAACTTTTCTAATAGCTATTTTTACTATTGTGGTACCCTTTTTCTAATGGCAATATGCCTGCGATGTGTCACCAATAATCACAAGGCCCGCTTGGTGGTCTGTTTTGAGGTATCTTCTTTGAAATAATCTATCTTTTGTTCAGGCGGGATGATTTGAGCACCTTTTCAGCCCAAATCCCTCTTCTCCACAACAGAGACCCGTCCCCTGACATCTGTGAAGTGCCAGGTCTCTCTGTTATCTAAAATCTTGATTAGTTAAAGTTACTCAGCGATTTCCCCAGGATGGCTGAATAATCAAGTCTGCACCGTACATCTGGTTATCACTACACTCTTGGTGACTGTAAAGACACCCCAGAAATGCCACATGGCCACTGGCTGGGCCCCATCTGCAGTTATCCACACGGCAATTTACCACACCAAGGGTGCCAAGGGTCTGGGGGTATGGGTTGTGTGGAGTAGCTGGAGCATCCCTCCAGCCAGGTTATCCCTTAACACTCTCTGTATTCAAAAATCTGGAGTTAGGCTGAAGGGGCTGTTGGTGGCTATTCAGTAGGGGGTGCTATCGGCTTACTGGCCTTTTCCGTCCTGCATATCACCTCCATCCCTTCAGCATGATCTTATCATGCAGTTTCAACTGCCTTCTACTGTACATAGTGAGGGGGAGGAGGAGGCCCCTTAATGGTGGCAGTTGTTAGGGAACATTTGGCAAAGAGTTAAAGGAACGCAAATAAATTTTGGATCAATGTATGCAAAAGGGAACTATAAATATAGAAACAGGAAAGCATCCTTCTGCAGAAGACCACCTAGAGCCAGAATAGGAGTTGTGCTTGCCTCCCTGTCTTTTAAAATATGAAGTGTAGAGATGAACTGTTTAAGGGATTTAGTGGGAAAACTACTGAAATCTCAACTAAGGTGACTGGTTATAGAAATTACTTCTGGAGCAGCCTAGAAAGAAGCAGAAGAGCATCTGCTTTGATTAGGATTGTTCTTGTAATAAAAGTAGTCCATTCATTACTGAACCTATCAGGATGTGCCATGCTCCAGACAAACATTCATGGTAATCTGTTAGTGGCTTTGATTTTTCAGACTGGTTAGTTGGCACGATCAGCATTTAACAAGCGGTTTTCAAGCCAGGATAGCATACTTCCTCCATTAGGACAGTTTCCTTGCAAGCAACAGTTTTCTACTGAGCCCCTTGTTCCTTTCCTTTGGCAGATGCAGGATCTGATTTTCTTGGAATTTCTACAAGCCCAGCATAACGACTCTTAAAGCTGTGCTAGGGAGCTGGAAAGGCACCTACATAGACTGGATACCCACATGTAGAAATCCGACTTGACATACAGAATAGCCTCCACTGGTGCATGATTTATTGATTACATCTTGTCATGACCGGCCCAAAGCTAGTGAATTTATATTGTGTGTGCAGGCTTTGAAATACACAGAGTAGAATGGAAATTCCAATTCTATTAAAAATAAAGCTACAGACGCTTTGTTTTAATGGCCATTAGCAGCTGTTTAAAGCTTAAGCTATTTTATATTATTAATACTCTGTGCTTATATAGTGCCTTTTATCTAGCGATTCAAAGTACATTTACAAGTATTAAATCAATAATCACAATGCTCCTGGGAAGGTAGGCAGTATTATTCCTATTTTAAGATGGGGAAACTGAGGCACAATGGGCTTGATCTTTCAAACACTACAGAGTGCAAAGGTTATCACCCAGAGTAGTAGCATTGAAGGCAATGTTTGCCTGTTTGTCCCCAGGGAGGATAAGTTACACCAGGTCACACAGCAACTCAGTGGCAGAGCTGGGGGCCAGAACACAGGAGTTTCCTGCTGGAACCACTAGGCCAAACTTGCTCCCTATCACATTAAACTCCAGTCACCAGTTTGTTAGTCAGCCCTTATCCAAGGAGTCTCAGAGTCAGTGACTTGCTTATTCATATGGATATTATCTAATTGGCTTCCCTCTGCCAAGAAGGTAGCCATTAGGCTGTTCTGAAGCCCAGTCTGGATGCAGTGCTGCCGTCTGTAGGTACCTAGAGCTGGCTCTGAACCTTCTTGGAGTTTCTCTCCGGCACAAAAGCAAAACATGCAGTGTGTGCTCCAAAAGGATGTTGAAACTGGTGACTTGAATTCACCCAGTCCCCTGGGCACTTCCAGTATGTTTTATTTATGACCATATGTGAACTGTTCCATGGACCGTTCTGGTTTAACCCTTTCTTTCAGGCTTTTGCTCTAGGCAGGGACCAAAATTCAAGTGCCCCAAAGTTACTGATCAGGCTTCAGAGAGTACATTTTCAGGTAAATAGGCACTTATTCATTTCCACAAAGCTCTTTATTTTGAGACATACTATCTTTGATTTTCTGTAAAAATGTGCATGCTGGAATTTAACCTTGGGCAGACACTGTGTATGTGTGTATATATATATATTTTTAGGAAGGCTGCTTTCTCAGGGTGATGTTGCAAATCTGGATTTTCCAGCTGGTAGAGTGTTTGGGTTGTTTAAATAGCACCAGATAGGAGAAGTGAATTTTAAGAAGGCTAGAGCAAAGACACAGAACAGTGCAGCTAACTTCTAAACTTCTTTCTCTGTGTTCCTTGCTGATTAAATGCTGTATGATCTCCCAAGCACTGCTCTTAATGTCTCATTTAACATGCCCTGCTAAGGTTCCCCACCATCCAAATGGCAAGAGCAGTTGTGAATATTTTTTTTCCATTTTAAAATCAGTTTTGTATGCATATTAAAATACCTGCAGCTGTTGTGGGGTTGGGGATGGGGGAGAAAGGAGTTTAAAGCAAACTAGATATATTTTATATAAAATCTTTATGTAACACTTGTGGTCTCTCTCACTCACATACCCTCTCCTCCCCCAGGAACATACATACTCTTGGCTTAACTGACAGGCAGTTCAAGAAAAAATATCTAATTCACTGTGATGACATAAAAATCTTGCCATTCAGGAGTGAGAATTCCCATTTGCCTGGACATACAATTGTGTTAAACTATCATATTGAGCCCTATCATAACCCTGAGTTCTATAGAGACTGAAAATTTGGATTCTAAATGTTTTACATTTCTCTGCTAAAAGAAGGTGTTTCCCAGTGACAGGCGTAATTGCATTCTCCTTGTATTAGACAGGTTTTAAAAATAGATGAGCTATGTCAATATCCTAAGACTCCAAGCAGTAATTTTAGTCTTGGAATTCACAGTTGGCTAATAGTCTATATTTTTTTTCTGACATTAGGTGAACATTTCATTTTTGTTTGGAAAATAACAAATATATGTGTACAAATCCTATGTGTACTGTGTAGGAAAAGATGCTTCTCCATTACAGGCTTTTTACCCCTTGTATTTTACACTGTGATATCCTCCACTGTAACAAAACACTATATTGTTTCAGAAGATGATGCCAGACTCAAGTTCAAAAGTTTAACCCAAATTGGAAACTCTAAACGTCAGCAGCATATCTGCAAAAGTGCCTGATCAAAGAGCCACAGAGCAGATTAGAAAAGGCAGAGAGACCTAAATGACTAGGCCAATCTTTCATTGGACCAACTTGTGTTGGTGAAACAGACAAGCTTTCAAGCTTCTTCAGGGCTGGGAAAGGTGATCAGACTGTCACAGCACCAGGTGGAAGAGATTGTTTATCATGAGTAGTTAACACTCACTGGAAGAGACGATTCAAGGTGAAGTGACCAGTTAACACCTCTTCCAAAGAAAAGGGGGTGAGTGGGTTACAGATTGTTTGTAATAAGCCATAAATCCAGTGTCTTTAAATCCATGAGTTTTAGAGTCTGTCTAGCATAATTATGAATTTAAGCTCCCAGGCTTGTCTTTTGAAGGTGTTGTCCAGGTTCATTGGAGGATGAGGACTGATTGGTCAGATATGGAGCTATCACTCTGTGAAAAGTTTTCACCCCTAAGTGATACGGAGGCAGTGGTGGCTCCAGGCGCCAACACGCCAAGCGTGTGCTTGGGGCAGGGAGCCACGGGGGCGGTAGGCAGCCTGCGGCATGCTTGCGGAGGGTGCTGCTGAATTCGCGGGACTGGGGACCTCCTGCAGGCAAGCCACCAAAGGCAGCCTGCCTGCTGTGCTTGGGGCAGCAAAATGCCTACAGCCGCCCCTGTATGGAGGGCTTTTTTAAATCATTTTTTTGTGTGTGAGATCACTGGAAAGTGTAGTGATTGTCTGGGTACAGTTTTTAAACTTGATATCCAATATAATTGTAGTTGGGGGATTATAGATTTAAAGGACAACTCTGACATACACATAAAGTGTGCTTATTAGAAGGCTGATACTTTATCTGTTGGGCAGAGATTGTGTGGCCATGGATTATGGCCCCAGCAACTTTCAATAAAAACACAACAGTATCTGCCCATGAAAGTGCACTTTATTCTCTATATAAACATAGGTACCTATAAAAAGACACCTGGATCGGTGAGCTCACTTCTGACCTTTCTCATCACTAGAGAGAATGACATTAAGTGTTCCCTCCCATGGTACATGTATAAATGGTAAGTTCTCACATCTTAGCCAGCATGAACTCCGAGATAACGGTAGAGCTCAGCCATCATGTATAAAGAACACGAGGTGTGGACGAATGTGTCCGTAACAGTGCAGTTAGGGTGACCAGACGTCCCGATTTTGGGGTCTTTTTCTTATATAGGCTGCTAATACCCCACCCCTGTCCCGATTTTTCAGATTTGCTGTCCAGTGGTGCTGGAACAATTTTTTTTAGTGTGGAGTGATGAAAGGCAGGAACCGTGTATTTGGGTTGTTATTGCTACTTCAAGTCAGCACCTCTAGCTCCAGCACCTGTGACACAGTGTTCTTTGTATATTAAGTATCACAAAAAGTAAAACTGTTTAACACATTTTATGTAGTTAAAATCTATTTTAAGTGTTCCAACCAAAGCCATTAAAAATTAGTTTGACAGGATAGGATTTAAACTAACGAACATACATATTACAAATAGTAAAGGTTTTTCTATGGGTGCCCGAGGGAACACCTGTGTGTGTGGTGGCGGCGGGGGTGTGTGTGGTATTTTAAAGCAAATATTAAAAGCAAACTCAGATTTGCAAACTGGCCATGTTGATAGAATTGTTAGATGTTGATGAAGGAACCTGGAACAGTTGATCTAAGCCATAAACCAACACTTTTAAAGGCAAGCTTGTTATGCTCTGCAGACCATTAATCCTCCTTGAATCCTGCCAAAAGGTTCCCATCAACAGGACCTTATGCTGACATGGACGCTGCATCACATCGCTTAATTGAGGCATTGCCGCACCTTGAATTTAGAATAAAGAGTCCAGAGGGCATTTTAAATATGACACCAGCCTCTTTCAAGTTACCCCCTTTCCTTTTTCTAACTGATCACTCTGGTCAGGAAGCTTCCCTAAAGGGGAACTCGTCCTGCTGTTTTGTGAGGTTCCCATCAGCTTGAATAGTTTAGTTTTTAATTAGTATTATTTTAGGGTTTCTTAATGCACTTGTGTTTATTTTTCCAGCCTGCTCTTGCTACCTTTCCATCTGTACTCATCACTAACTTCTCCTTCTAATACATACAGCCTATTCATCCTCGCCTAGCGCGGTAGCCACGCGGGGCCAAGAGGGGAAAGGTGCTGGGTTTAGTCAGCCAGTATTTATGAAGAAAAAAAGAGCCTTTTGCCATTAATCTTAATATAACAGGGATACTTTCCTATGCAAAAGACATAAAGCCGATAGATTTCCAAAGTGTCTTGTTAACTACCTGCATACCCGCCCCCGCCTCACTGGTGTGCATTTTAAGTTTTGCTATAAATTTTTCACCCGTTGTCAGCAAGGTGGTTAGCGGGTTTCTTCTTACAAATTAGGAAGTGGCCTCTCGTGAGAGAGAGAGAGAGTGTGTGTGTGTGTGTGTGTGTGTGTTGGGGGGCTCTGCGGGTGAAGCGAGCTTGACTGGGGTTTGAACGTTGTGCTTCTGTGCAAGCCAGCTGCCCAAGAGAAATCTGAAGGGCAATCAGCAGTAGGGACACGTCTCCCATCTCCCAAATTGCACCTATTAATACATTTCCGGAAGGGCCTTACCATTCTCGCTCCCTTTTCAAATCAGCATCAACTTTGCAGCTTTATTTCACACCTTTGGGGATGATTTGTTAGGGGAGGAAACAATTGCTTTGCTGGATTAATTTCTACAAGGTGGGGGGAGGGGTTGTAAGATTTTAATTCCCCGTCTGGGTTTTTTGTTTTCTTGAGGAGGGCAGGCACCATTCTCCTTTCCTTCCAAAGGGGCTGAAAGGTAAGGCACTTCCCTGCATGCTGCAGTTTCAGGTAATTGCTCTTTCTGAAAGCTGCCATTCTGCTGCTTAAAGTCAGCTTCCATCCACGGGCCAGGCTCCGCTTGGTGTGTATTTGTCATGCCTCTTAGACCTTTTGTTTCCATTTTGTATAGTTTGTTTATAAATTGTGTAATCAACCGGTGCATTAGGGAAGCTTCCACAGGAGCCCAGCTCCAGCACTCTTCCTCCACCCCTCTCCTCGCTGGTCTTGACAGTCCCAGGCTTGTGTAATCCCTTCATTTTTGAGCGACGGTCAAAGCCGGGACAAGATAGCCTAGCTTTGGCGATGGGGGTAGGTTATGCTCCCTCTATATTTGTGTCAGGTTTTCTATATAAAGTCACCGACTCTACACTTTAAATATAGATTGGCAATTCAAAACACTCTGGAAAGGTGGAGTAAGCACGTTAAAAATGCATCGTGAAATGCATGCACAGCATCCGACACTTCTGGAAATGAGAGTGCAGAGACTTGGTTAGAGGAAGAAGAGGGACTCAGTGCTAGATAAATACACTCAGCTGATGGCAGATGCGGTGACAGTACGTTCTGTTCCCAGCAAAAGGTAGAGATCTCGGAGGAAAAGAGGCTATGGATGCGGACAGGGGGTAGAAAGAGAGAGCTGGGAAGGGGCAAAATAAATGCCAGCGAGGTTAGCTTCTGCGGGTTTCAGAGGCTAAGGAGGTCATTTTTAAAAATGGGGTTATCCTGAAATACAACCGAACCACACCCCAACTGTTAGGGCTGCCTTGGCAACGTTCAAAAACTATCCTGAGACAGCTAGGGAGAACGAGGGCCTACGTGAATAGTCTATCCAGGGTGATCTCATCAGCTGGCAGTTAAGTTTCCTAAAAATTGTAAGTGAATGACCCCAGTGGTATTGTCTGGGACACAATCCTCTCATTCCCAGAACTCAGGCAGAGGGCAGCCTGACATGATTTTCAGCCATGCATGGAAGTAGGTGTTAAAACCCCACAGAGGTTTGGTGGAAGCACCTGGCCGTTCTGCAACGTACCTGAGCAGTCATTAAAGGTGTGCAAAGTGTATGTCTGCCTAACCACCCGTCCCTGGGTTTTCTGATCGACACACACTGTCCTCCCTAGACAGCTCCCGCCAGAGGAGATTTTCCAGACACACTCCGGAATTTCTAATCAGACACGGGGCAGCTATTGCAGATCTATCTCCCCCCACCCCCAACACCCTACGGTAAGTGATTGAGTCCTATTAACACTTGCCCAGTTGCCAGCCACTGCGCGATCCAGCGGAGGAGCAAACAAACAGGAGGTGGTGGAAGTGTATGTACCCAGGCACCATGTAAACAGATGAACCATCTTAGAGTTTTTTTGGTATGTGAAAGCCAAGGTCCTCCCCACATTTAGGTGCTACTTAAGAAATCATGTGGCAGGTAACAAAAACATTCCCATCTTACATTTATCTCTTTTTTTTTTTTCCAGGATTTTTTTTGTTTTTTGCCACGTGTTCTGATAAATCCTGCCAGGGGTAAACGAGAGAAATACATTTGTGAACAACTGCTCTCCTGGCAAATCAAACTCACTCTGTCAGGGACTGGCCGACTCAGTCACGTAGTATCCCCTTATTTTGTATTCTCCCCTCCTCCGCCACAACTTAGGGGCTGACTTAAAGTAAATGAGGCTGGAGAAGAGGTGGGGAGTAGGGGGTAGGGTAACCCTTCAAAGGCCCTACTCCTATACTTTAATTTCAGGGGGAGGGAGGAAAGGGGGAGAAGAGAACCATTAGCAAACAGAAGATTTATGGCTGGAAATTTCAGAGAGCTCATTTCATTCCTTTCCAATTCAAATGCAGAACTGTGTTCACAAGCCAGCTAGAAACTGGACTGCAAAAAACCTTGCATAGAAAAAAGGGAATTGGGCAAGATATCCATTATCTTTTATATATCTGACGCTAGGCACCACTGTAACATTAAATTCTTCTATCTGCAAGTATTTACTGCTGAGTTCTGCTTACTAGCCAACCTAAATTTAGCTCAAGAATGACTGTTAGACTTGCTAGAAACATGAGGTTTTGTTTTTTTGCTGAGTTACATTTTGTTTCATGGAAGGCTTTAGTTGAGGGGGACAGGGGAAAATTACTTCCTCTTATTCAGACACCAGTCTTTATAGCAAAACCTATTGAGATCCCAGTTAATTAGCAATTCCGAAGAATAAATGCTGATCATTTACCAAAGGCGCTGAGCGACAATGAACCAAACTCAGTTTAGAAAAAAATTAGACTCAAATTTCAGAAGGAAACAAACAAAGAAAAATAAACCCCAGGCCATATATATTTTGAGCAAATGACCAGGATCACAGTGGGGGAGAAAATTCTATAAGAACTAAAATCATTGTAACTAGCGCTCGGGTTCAAATTCTCAACCTTACAAGCAAAAAAACAAGGGGGGGAGAGCCTTTGATCTTATAGATGAAAGCTTTATCATTTTTTTAAAGCAGGAGAGGAGTGCTTCGCTTAAGCCTTTTATATACTGTAACGTTTCTACACGAAGGAGGTGCTACTAGTTGGTAGATTTCAAAGGTTTCTTATGACTATGAATCGCTAAAATAAAAAGGAGTAAATAGTTCTAAAACTATCAAAAAGAAAAGTTTCTGAAGATCCAGGCTGGCACATTGCTAGTGTCCCACTGGTTTGAGCACAGTAAATAAACTCCAGTTTAGAAAAAGCTTGGGGAAGGGATTCTTTTCCACCTGATCCCAACCACTACTGTGTTCTAAGGTGAGTGTGAACAGAAATGTAGTTAAATATACACACACTCCCTCCTACCTATAGATAAACTACAAAGGATAGTATTCAAACGAACGCTGGTCTTTCTAATTTGTATTTACAACTGGGGTAAGCGATTAGGTTTCTGCCAGGAATTCTTTCATAAAAGCTGATTAAAATAGCCCCAAAGAGGTAGCTAGAGATCAGTATCATATCCCAGCATCTGGGGAGGGAAACGAAGACAAAGGAGGTGCCTCTGAAGGCAAACGGGTTTGGCTTTTGTGGGAAAACAGCGTAAAGGCTGCTTCAAGGTTGGAGTGTCCTTTGATAAGAAAAAGTATTTTGTCAGCCCAGCTGGGAATAATGGTGTGTTTATTGTACAGTGCCTCAAAAAGATTTCAACGGTACAGAACAAACAATAGCAAAACAAAAGAAAGTCTAATCTAATTAACGCCGCCTAGAACAATGAAGGGGCGGGGGATCCCTTAATGCGCTTTAATTCAGTTCGGTGTATTTTGCAAATACAAATACGGAGCCGGTCGGCTGGTTTGAAGGGCATAGGTGCCTTTGGCAGAGACAGGAGCCCATGACTGCTGCTACGTGAAAAGAAATGGACCGGATAAGCTCCGTTGAGTTTCTGTACACTCAGTTCAGGAAAAAAAAAAAAAAAAGTTGACTAGCAGAACTCAAAACCGAAGGGAGGTGGGAAAAGAGGGGAAATGTTGGGTTTGGTGGGTTGCATAGATCTGAAAGTAAGAGAAACCCAGACCTTATTTTTCTGGTTTGAAAGAAACCGAAAGGGGGAGTGGGGAGGCCGCAGAGAAAATGGCTCCCTCCCTCCGCCTGATTCGAATCATGGATTTCTGGGGTTTAAATATTTAGGCAGGAAAACCAGGTCACAGCCACACAGGACGGTAGAGGAAAGCAAAGGGTTACTCGGAAAAGCAGGGGTTTAAAACATCGCTCTTTAGAAGAGAGTTTGGAATCTTCTCCCGCAGCTTTCCGCAAAGGTAACTTTATTGAAAGGGATTAAATACCAACCTGGCAGGCGGCTGATTGCCCACGGGCTCTTATATATTGGGGGAGAAAAGTTTCAGAGAGGAGGCTAACAGGCTTTTACAGAATGGTGTTTTCTCCCCTGGTACTCCACCCAGCCTACAAGATGGCTCCCACCCAGCTGGTATCTATCAGCCCGGCTGCACCAAAGGGGGGAGGGAGAAATCCACGATTTCGCTAGCAGTGGCAAAGATCGAGGCAATTAAATATTTGCTACAGGATAAGGTTGCAGTTGGCGATGGAAAGCTAGCTCGTATTTAATTGTTTTTTTTCCGAGGGGGGAAGGAAAAATAACCCACCTAGTATTGTTCACAGCGGAAAGCAGCCTGCGTTATGGGATTTGCTTTGCATTTTTCCCTCCATAACAACATCTCCAAAGCCTAGTCCGGGTAACCATTTGCTTACATATAATGCTATTAAAAATAGCTCCAAGGCTCTTCTTGCGTTGAGAGTTGAGCTAGCACATTTTGCTCGCTTAAAGCTTTTGGGGGGTTTGGGTGGCTGACGAAGCGGGGAGTGAAGGGGAGAGAGAAAGATTGATCAACAGAGAAATCGCAGCTTTAATGAAATGCAGATTCCCTTCCCCACTGATGAGAAACACACTTGAAAAATGCAAGCGCCATTGGCAACCTAAGGATAAATAGGCAGAATTTTTTATTAGCAACTAAATGATTTATTGCATACATACCCCACCGTCACAATTACAGCGTCTTGTTGGATCCGGGTGTGAAAACATTAAACATTTATACAATATGCGTTTAAAGCCACATCAAAGCGATTAAGCCATTCCCCCTCCCCCTTTGGTCTGCTAAAGGAGAACAAAAAATGAAACATTCCGAATCCCGGAGTTGAGAAGTCCAAAGAGGATGGTTTGGATGGCTCCTGCCTTGATCGTTAGGGTATTTATTAGCGGTGGATTTTTTTTGTTTGTTTAAATTGCATTGAGAATTTGCAAGCTTTTCGAGGAATAAAGCGCTATTTAAAAGAAAATAAGGCGTAAACTCAGAGGGAAGCTGTCACTCATTGCTGCTCCAATGATCATTCAAAATCTCCCCGCATTCTGTTCAGGCAGCCATAAGCCACGGACTTGCATTAATTTTCTTTGCAATCGCCTCCTCTTCCCCCTCCCACCAGGCCGCTCTCTCTGCTCTCCCGGCCTCCCCCCGTTTCTTCTTGTTGATCGTTTGGCTAATTTGGGATCAATCCACTGTTGATGAGTCCTGCAGAAATTGCCGTCCTTTCACTGGGGTTTCAGAAGGCGCCGGGGTGATATTTGGATGAGATCTTCTTTGCTTTAACATACAGAATTGCTTTCTTTCCTCTTGGCTCATGACTATTTTAGGTTTGGGTTTCCCCCCCGCTTCCTCCCTCGCCTCTCCACTGCTCTTCTGCTTCCAAAAGAGGGCAGCCTAGAAACCTGCTCGCTACGGTTTGACTATGGGCAACTTGAAACTATCCTACAGGACTCGACGTTTGTTTTTTTTTTAATTTATACTGGAATTAAATCCGATTTCCCTTCCCCCTTTAAATACCGAAGTTGTGGGGGGAGGGAGAGTTTCTAACTTCTTGAGGAATTTCAGGACTTCTTGGTTAGAGGAGAAGAGGTGGTTCGACTGATTTAAACGCCTAATCGGTTAAATCTAAGGCTTAAAAAAATAAAATAAAATTAAAATCAAATCAAACCGTGGAGCAGTGAATCCAAAACCGGGGTAAAAAACCAAAGCTGTTTGCAATGTCTCTCGCTAACGCGCAGCATTGGTTAACCATTACAGTATCAGAGCCTTCCAGATCGCATCTGAAGGTTAAAAGGAGGCAGGTCTCGCTTGCTGTTAAAAATAGTTTACACGCTTTTTCAAGAGTAAGGCAGCTGAATTTTGAGACAGGGTCTCTGTTTACACGGGGCCGTGTGTGTGTGTGCGTGCCTCCCTAGAACAAGGTATGTTCATCTTCCCAGGCGGGGAAAACAACAACACGCCAATAAGGCAGTGTGCAAACGGATTGTGCTGAAAGAGGCATTGTAATCTCAAATGCAGAGTCGTTTGGTTACTCTCTCGTCGCCCCGCTGCAGCTAGCGGAGTACGTCTCTGCAGCGCCGGGTTTCTCCCACCTAAGCAGATTTCTCATGGGGAGGGAAATACCGCCTTTGAAACTCACCACGAGGTGAAAAAAACAGAGCCAGATTTTTTATTAAAACGGGGAGGGAGAAGGGTCTCGTAGGAGCCCTACAGTGAAATGCAAATGAAATGAAATGTCAGTTGGGATTTTTGACCACAGCTCATTGCTCTTTAATTGTGTTTTCAGCTCGGTTTTTTTTTGTTGGGGGGGGGGGTTGTTTGCCTTCAAAGGAGCTATGTAAAGGGACTATTGACTCTCCTCTAACGTGCATTTATTCTGGGATTATTTTAACCAGCCAGGCTGCAGTTGGTTCTTATTACCTACGTTTCTATAGGAACCTCTGTTGAAAAGGTTATACACACACTCACCGGCCTCTCGAAAATATTAAAGAGTAGCTGCCTTCGATTACGGGCTAGTGAAGGATTCGGTCCTTTCTCCCCCAACCCAGTAGCCTCCTACCCCCCCTGATCCCTGCAGCAAACAGCCCCAAACTCCGGCTCTGTCCCCCCTCCTCCCAGTCCCGTTAAGAACAACGCTGTCTCTGGGAATCCATTAAAGCTCTGTTTGAAATGATAAAGGGGGTGTTTAAAAAATAAAAGGAACAAGCTGGGAAATATTTCCCAGTAGATCTGAGTAAAGCCCTAGCTAGCAACTGCAGAAAGAAGGGGGGGGGGGACAAACCCCCCCCCTCAATCCTGCATTATTTGCCCTGGATGCTGCAAGCTTATTTTTCAATCAGAGCCCCGGCCCCCGATCCCTGAAAATAGGGGACGTTCGCTAAATGCAACATTTTCACGAAATGGAGCGAAATGAAAAGAGCCGAGCTCCAGCTACAATCACCTTCTATTTTGATCAGTCAGCCCAGACTGGGGAAGGGGGCGGGGGAGGGCGAGGGCAGCCTTGAAACGGCCTCCAAAAATTCTCACCAGCAGTTTTGATCATTCAGCCCTGTTAGGGGAGCCTAGAAACCGGTCGAGTCCTTGGTCCGTAATTGGTTTTATAGGAATGGCTGAGGGCCAAAGTGTTTACATGCGGGTGAGTGGCAGTGCGAGCAGCCAATGGGAGACTTACTATGAAATTTTGGCTGGCCAGCTTGGAGGGGGGTGGGACGGGAGGAACAATGCTTGTTTCATTGCTAAAGAGGGTTTTTTTTTTTTTGTTTTTTTTTTTTAAGATCGAGCGAGAGGAACTTGAAAGGGGGTTTGTGTAATGTACCTTTTCCAATCGCGGGCTGTATATGGAGATTCTGAATTCTCTAAACCAGCGCTACCTGGATTTTATTAAAAAGCAGAGACCTCTGGAGCAGGAAAGCTGGATTTTAAAGGAAAGCAGAGAGCTCGGTGCCTGTGCTCCTTTTTCTTTCAGGGTGGAGGAGAGGGTGAGACCGACTTATGGACTAAAAGGACATTTTTATACCAAAAAAAGGCAAGGCGGGCAAAAAGTACTGTTCTAGCTTGGATCTAATTTCGGAGTCGGGAGGAAAGCAAAGGCAAAGAGCTGAAGAATGCCAAAGAAGAGAGTTGCATAGAGGAGAGAGGCGGATTCTTCGGGGCTGGAAAGGTAGAATTCTCCGAATTGATTGTTATTTGTTGCAGTAAGTTCACTAGGTTTTGTCTGCGTTTTTGGTGAATAGGTTTCCCATGGGATCCGCTCCCCCGTCATCCTCCAAAACCCTTCCCGTAGTCTAGTTCGCTTTGATTTCACCCCAGTTTCATTACTTAAAAGCCCCTCTCCTTTCTCCACCCCTTCCCCCGACACACACAAATCGAAATTAAAATTAAGGTTTCCAAAGCAACTCAACTTCTCCTTTGCTGCTACAGGCTTGGAAAGGAGGTAAGAGAGAGACATGTTATGGTTATGGGCTGTTTTTAATTAAAAGCAGGAATGCAGCCATTTTAACTGCGTTTAAGAGGAAGGAAAAGTAAGGTTTTGAAATTGGAAGAGATACATTAACCCCCCTCCAAAAAAAAGAAGCTAGAATCAAAAGGATCAGCTCAACTTGTCCATTTTGTCATAATGTTATTTTCATTCCACCGTAAAATAGACCATTAAGAGGAGGGCTTTTTTAAAAAAAAAAAAAAATATGCAGCAACACCCCCTGCTTAAAATGGAAAGCATGTAGCTAAGGATGTCCAGTATTTTTTTTTTTAAACATAAGTACATTTTTCATCTGGTAACCAGAGGAAGGAAAGAGCCACTGCTTAATAAAGTGTAACTAAAACCAGGCTAAAAATAAGAAACGAAGCTGGAAAGAAAACTCATGTTAAATGGCGTTTGAGTGTTCTGGGCAGTGGATTCCCTCTTTAAATTCTGTGTCGGTTAAAGAGGGGTAGAAATAATTGAAATTTATTTCTGATAATTCTGAGTATTTGCTTTCGAGAGAAAACATGGAATACATGAGACTTCTTCACTTGATCTGGGAACCAATGCTCACTAGACAGCTTGAGTACCCTTTAACACATATATATATATATAAGGGAATGATTGCATGGTATTGAAAATAAATATTTTTGGGGGGGGGCAGATTTAAAATATTCTGCTTCCCTCTACCGCCCGTTTTCCCTGAGTAAATTCTAGCTATCTTAACATTTTAACTGAAAGGTGATGAGTATTTACGAAGCAAAAGAGGGTTCTCGAATTAAGCATTTTTTTAATGACTAATTTCACTGGCAAACAAGCCTCGATTTAGAAAATATGTAAGAGTATTTATTCCTTAGTAAACCAGTAACTGAAAATGAAATTGAGGATAATACTGTTTCTAATAAGACTGTGCCAAGATGCAGTCCCATCTCTAGGTAATCTGCGAATTAAAATTATATCGTTGTTTTTTTAATCGTGTGTTCAGTAATAAATCCACTTTCACACAAAAGTGTGATTTTAAGTGGATTAAGGAACACCAGTTTAAAAGCCAAAAAATAATTTTAAAATCCCTAGCTGCGTGTACCTACTGCAGTCCTCAAGGGCTAAAAAGTTAAATATTAAATACTTTCCGGATAAGATAATGGGTAAATGTATAGTGGGACATTTTAATTTGTGGGAAGGGGAGGTTTCGCGGTTTTGGAACCCGAAGTTGGTGATTGTGGAGAAGAATATATACTGCGGTGGCTGGTTTCAACCAGATTCGCGGGGCAGGAGAGTCTGGAATGCTGGAGTTAGATTTTTATTATTTGTCAAAAATTATTTTAACCCGATCTGTCGGGGCTGGGTGAACTCCCTCTTGGTTTTTTGGGTGGGGGGCGCAGAGAGGAAGGTTCTTTTAATTAAACTGAATTCTCTCTGCTGTTGTTGCTTGGGAGAATCCGATTTTTTTGTTGCAACACTGAGGTCCTCTATCTGTCAAGCCCTCTCCTTGTCCCCTTGAAGGCGAGGAATTTTTTAAAATATGATTTATATCGGTTGTTTGGAGGGGGAAAAAAACAGCCCAACTTTTGGGTGAGCTGTGTATAAATCATTTAGCCTCCGTTTGCAAACAAAATGACTAATCGCGTGTGTGAGGTTTGGCTGTGAGGGTGAATTCACTGGAGGGACGGTAAACCCCCCGCCCCAGCCCCGTGTTTGTGTCTGTCTCTCCCCTGCAGGGCGCTCGCCTCGCCAGGACCCCAGCACCCCACCGCGCCATGGGACGCTTTCACACCTTAGTTTTAAAAAACATCTGAACTGGGGGGGGAGGGGGGGAGATAAAGTCAACTCGGAGTCCGCGAGTGGATGATGGATGGCAGAGATTTTGGGCTTCCCCGATCTTTTCCCCCTCCTCTGCTGTCCGGGCTGGCCATGGAGAGTCACCGAGTCGGACCCGCCAGCGCAGCCGGGCGCATCGCTCCATCCGCCGGCCACATGGCTGCGGGGCTCCCGGCCCCTCTGGCACCTGGAAAATACCTCGCATCGGGCATCAACATCCATTCCCACCCGGGTAAGGCGCTTTGCGGCCCCTCTGGCGGTGTATGATTTAAATCTCCGAGTCTGAGCTGGAAAGGAAAATCCCCCAGCTCCTTGCAGCGCCCGGGAAGGGTGGGTCCCGGTTCGGGGGCTCTAGCTCGCCCTGACGCGGGAAGAAATAGATCCGATCCCATTATTTTTCTCTCCCCAAAACGTTTCCTTTTCCCGAGGAGGAGGAAGGCTGGCGCGTGCGGTGGGAAGTCTAGGGAGGCATTTCAGTGTCTGGGGGGGCTTTTTACTTTCTCCCCCCTCGAAGAAACTGACCTGAAACGCGTTCCATGATCTTCTAAAATGTTCTCCCGGCTGATAACATTTTGTATTGAAACCTTTGAAACTTGTCTCGTGGTCTCTTTACTTTAAACAACCCCAAGATTTCTCCCACCTTCCTCGAGTCCTTGCCCCCCCCTTTATTTTTTTTAACTTGCTCGATTACACTTTCCCCCCAAAAAACTTTTTATATAAAACTGGGACAAGGGAGAAATCTTCGCTTTTTCCTGGTCCGGATTTTTGTTTAAACCAAAGGATTACCAGGTTTCTAGTCTAAATACTGCCTCTCCCAACATGTAACAATTCATCACATTTTTTTTAGCATCGGATTTAAATCTCCTGTCGGGAACAGGATTTAAAAAAAAAGTCTGAATCCTAATTTCAAGACAAGATCGCTCTCTGGTTTTCTTGTCTTGTAGATGATCATTTCAGTGACTGAGAATCTTGTTTAAAAAAACCCCCAAAACTACCAAACCTGTGCTTTTCAGCTGAATGGCAAAAGAGGTGCTAACGCAGGGGTGGGAGACAGGACGGGTTTGCACCCCCAGTTTCTAAGTAGGGCAGTTACAGAGTCGGAACACGCTTTGTTTTGCTAAAGTCTGTTTGTGTTAGCGCTTGAGAGCTCTCTCTGCTTTCATTCCCCAGCGTCTTCGTGGCGTCCTGGGAAGTTCGTTAAGTAAGGCAGGATTTTTGGGGGGGAGGAGGCAGGGGGATTCAACAACCTCGAAAGTAAATTGTTTAATAGACACCAGCTGGATTTTAAAAAGCAAGGAAACTGCCTGGGAGGAAAAGAGGAGAAAGACTTGCTCTTTGGGAATGCATCGCCTATAAATACCCCCAATGTACCGTATGAAGCCAACGTTGTTTAATTTTAGCAGCCTTATTTCTTTGATTGCATGGCGGAGGGGTGTGTGTACACACAAGGAATGCAAGCTAAGAATGTCAGCTCGAGCCTTCCTCTCTTTCCCCCTCCCTCAGTAATTTATTGTCCTGGTTTTGAGCTACAGCGGTAGTCGGTTGCTTTGGGGGTGAGTCAAGGCAGATGAAAAGTTTTAGTGTTCTCAGAAATTCCCTGCTCTCAAACCTCCCCTTATTCCTTGGAGGGAGAGTGGTCCGCATAGGGGAGGGAGTGGGGGAAGGGGAGGCAGTCAGAAATAACACAAACACACACACACCGCACTGTGAATCCCTGGGGCTAGCAGAATGTCCAACTTTTGCACATTAACTGAGGCTGCATTTTTTGTGGTTGTGTGTGTGACTCCGTTAAAAAGCTGAGTAGCTGGAAGTGTTTTTCTTTTTAAAACTGTAGATCGAAAACTGTGGTGTGAAGGGGTTTTTACGGTTTACGCTCCTTTAAAGAATCAATCCTTTACCAGCCTGATGGATGCAATTTCTAAAGTGCTTTGGGGCTATTTCTTATTAATACATAAAACCTACTCTCAAGTGCCTGCCTCTTTTAGATAGGGTTTTTTGTGTGTGTGTTTAAATTCTTATAAGTCAATATAGCTGGGAATCGGTCTGCACACGTGCCAGCCAACTGTTTATTTTTCTTTCATTGCACATTTTAAAATGTTGCTTTTTCAGCTACTTCGTGTTTGTGTTTGTGGACTGAAAGGCGGTTGCTTGCAGTCCAACACTCAAATATTTCTTCAATTTAAATTTCTTTTTTTCTGGGTGTGGAAAGGTGACTCTGAGTTTACTTTAGGCGTTGGTAGGGGACAAGCTTTGCAATAAAAAACCTGCTTTTCTCCACGGCCTCATGGAATGAATGACTTTGAAATTTACAAACCTGATTGCCAACATCTGCAAAGAAGGAAGCAGTCCAGCATCGAGGGAAAGATTTATTGGTTTTAGAATAGGTGGCACTGCCAATTTTCCAGGTGCTAAAACAAGAGGTGTAAAATGAAGAGCAATAAAACGAAGCACATGGGCAAACACCTCATTTTCCACCACCTCCTGGTAAGGCAAAATGTAATCTCTCTAAAATTGATCTCCCTGCCTAGACAAACAGGTTGAGCCTAGTGTACCAGTATTCAGTTTCCTTTATTTTTAAAAGCCATACAGACATGTAACTCTTTGCTAGCGAGGATGATTGCAATTGCCTTTCCAACTTGTATTAATAGAAGCTCCCCTTGCGTGGGCTATCTCATGAAATAATTGCTTGATGTTTACTCCGTTTTCCTCTGGCTGATCCCAGAAGCGTCTATAAATCTTGTGGCTCTGAGGTGCAAACACTGTCCTTTGAAAGAGGGTTCAGGTAGAACGTCCCTTGGGGCTGGTAAGCCAGTGGAGGGATCTGGTCCTTATTTAAAGGAATTTAATCTTCTCTTTTCCTCAAATTCGGATTTGCCACCTAAGCCACTTCCAAGATAACTCCCTCATCAGCCTTCCACAATCGGTTTCCCTGCACTCCCTCACCAACTCTCTACCCTCTATTACTGTTAACAAAGCTCTCTCGTCCAGGTTGGCTACAGTAGGGAGTGGTAATTCCCAGACAGGCTAAATTGCATTAAAAAGATATGTACAATTAACAGTTTAAACTTCCATTATGCCGTGGCAGTTGGTAGACAGGGATATTTTACGGCTTTAACAATTTCATTTTAAATGATGATTGCTTCCTGCTATTTAGAGCCTTTTCTTTTTTTTTTTTTTTTTTTTTTTTTTTAGGCTGTCATTTTAAGGTGTTGAATGAGGGAGGGGTAGCATTTTAACAGAGCATCTTAAAACCAGTCAATGAATAATGGAGGGCTAAAGAAAGTGACTGCTGAATCCCTCCCCAAGTCATCTTAAACTCAATTCATCCCTTTAAAAATAGCGTAATTTACCATACTTCCAGATCTAGTCCTTTTAGCCCGCTGATTTAAAAATTCTTTGCTGTGTAGCCTTTCTTCGCTAGAAAACACGGATCTGAAGGACCCTGTGCTCTGGCTCAGCAGAGAGTTGCTGGCAGCTGTCTCTTCTCTTATGTATGCATTTTTCATGTGAATTTGCCAATAATCCTAATCCATTGAAGATTTTTTGGGGGGAAGTGGGGACAGAAGTCTACTGTCTGATGCAGTACAGTGTGGGTTGTTGCAGTTATGGGGAGGGGATACTTACTAGGTAGGGGCAGTGAGAAGGTAGGTCTGGCTTCTCTGCCATCTCAGACCTGGGGCTGGCAACAAGCAGTTCCTAGGGGTTCTGCATGTCTTTGATTTTTGGCTTGTTGGAGATAGGCAGATCATTCGTGTGACTTTTGGGTGGCAGAGGACAGGATGTCCATGCCAGCCAGGAGGTAGCGTGATGCCTTCCTAAGGATCCTGCTAAATGTCCATGAAAAGAGTTAGGAAGGTGACGTTATGTGATGGGATCTCATCCACAGCAGCAAAGGAGTTTGGCAAGAAAGAGGAGGTGTCCTTTAAATAAAAGAGAAGGTAATTGCCATCAATGATGCCAGATTGCAGAGTCCATTAATACGCTAGCTTTTCATCTCTGGAGACCTGGGTTCAAAATCTAGTGGGTTATTATTGGTTTTTGCCCTAGGTCACAAGTGAAATGAGTTTAGTGGTCTTGGCTTAATCCACAGAGCAATTTTAGTTCCAGCACAAAACCCAGAGTTAGTGTGTTACTGTTGGTAATCTCAGCATAGGAAAAGTCTGAGACTGAACAGCACGGGCCGATGCAGGGCCATGTTGAGAGAAACTTGCCCAGCACCTGACTATACCAAAATGTACCAACCTCCCTGAAAAACAAAACAAAAACCTGCTTTTCCCCCAGTGTTAGCATTATTATTTTGTATATCTGATGAATGGTCTTTGTAGGTATTGCTACATTCTGGTCTGAGGAACTCGATTTTCTAGCGTGTTCCACTAAGGCTTCCTTAATCCACAAAAAGGGACTTAAATCTTAATGGCAAGAGAAGTTCAATATTAAATAAAACTTGCAAGCTTGCCAGCCAAAGAAAAAGGGCCCAGATTGAGGGAAGAGATGCTTTTATATTTCCTCGTTAAGTATCTGTGTCCAGATGTAGGAAGTGTGAGAATTTTAAAATGGATCGGAAACTGATCCTATGTGCACCATTGCAGCGATTGGCAAGAAAGTCTGTTGCACGTATTTACTGAGTATAAGACTTGGGCCTGCATAAAATTGATAATTTTTGCCAGCATAGCTACATTGGTTAGGAGCGTGGGTTAAACCCCCCCCCCAAAACCTCTCATCTGATATAGCCGGGCCAGCAAAAGCCCCACGGAACTGCAGTTATACTGGCAAAAGTGCAGTTTTGCTGATATAAGCTGTGTCCATATAAAGAGTGCTTTGCTGGCGTAGCATCTGTTACAAATGCAGACCTGGCCTGTAGTCTTCTCTGTCTGTAAACTGCCTATCACACTGTTTAGTGCGAGACAAATGGTAAGAAATAATAACCTGTAACCTCTATGCCAGCCTGCCGCAAGCTAGGATTGGAATGTGAACTCTAAAGTTATCCAGTGCTGTAAAGTCAACTGATCAGCTTAGTGGTTCAGCACAGGTATTTTTGTAATTATGATACGTTCTGGGAAAATTTCATTGTGTTCAATGGGGAAAATTTCATTGTGTTCAATGGTCCTTGAAATCACACTTCCCCTCTGGGTAGCCTGGTGGGTCTGGTACTGTGAAGTGCTGGCTTGTAGTGTAAAACAAGAAGGAATGTTAGCTGACTAGAGACCTGCCAGAGGTTGTATTACTCCCTCACATGCCCCTCCCTTGTCTAAACTAGGCATTTTTGACATAAACTTACCAGTGCAGTCCCCCCAATAGCAGTGGTGGAGAGAGGCACTTGTGCAAAAAGAGCTCCAGATCACCATGATCTAGATCCACGCTGAACGGGGTTCATGCTCGAACCAGTCATGTGCTGCCCTCGCTGCTAAACCCAGGGTTGCGAGTTCAATCCTTGAGGGGGCATTTAGGGAGCTGGGACAAAAATTGGGGATTAGTCCTGCTTTGAGCAGGGGGCAGGATTAGGTGACCTCCTGATGTCCCTTCCAACAGTGACAGTTCTGTATCTATTCACCCCAAAGGGAAGTTGTGAATATGGTAGTTAGGCCATGTATTTTGTCCCCTAGTAGGCTTTTTAGAAATATTTAGAGCATACATTGGTAAATTACGGTGCAAGAAGAATAACTGTTTTGTACCTAAGAAGGACGGGAAGGGATTGAGATTCCCTGACCTTCCTTCCCTCCACTACCAATTTTTCCACTAACTTAAACTGAGATAACTTCAAAGCTTGCAAAGCCAGAGAATGTGAAGAATTGGCTTCTCTGTTCCTGCACTAGTCTTCATTTCTGTGACTGTCCCGTGGGTGCAGCACTTCTTCCAGTGCAGTGACCCTGGTGACAGTCATTGTGAAACCAAGTCTACATGAAAGAGACTTGAACTGATGTAACAAACACCAGTACAGAACACTAGTGGGACCCCTCCTGTAGGTGCAACAGTCTTGTTTTTTAAACTACACGTGTAGTTTTCCCAGGGCAAATTGACCTGTTCTAGACCATCTGCATAGAAAGGGCACCAGCATGTATGTCACTGTGTTATCTAAACCTGTTCACACCAACTCCAGGTGTTGCTGGTGACCCCCTGATCCCTGTCAACATCATTGCAACTACCACTGGAGTTCTTGTTGGTTTATAATTATAATAGCGGTTATTTAAGGAAATTAATTTAAGGTTCCTCCAACAATATTAACATAGCATGTTGCACTTTGTGGCTTGGTCTGGACTAGCATTTAAAGGTGTGATGGTAGAATTAGCTAGCTAATGGGATCCAACACCTAGCTCTAGTCAAGACAAGTTGTGCCTGAGCAAATACTAAACTTGTCCAGTTACAGCCTGGGTGCTCCACGCTCCAAATTTTGACTTGCCTAGTTTGGCAGGTGCTGAAGTACAATTTGCAGAGTTTTTTGTCCAGTTTTAGGAGGTGTTAGCTAGCTCAGTCTAACAATACAACCATGTGTTGGTTGTACCAGTGTCTGGCTTAAATGCATGGCTTAACCTAGCACTGTCATACAATGTGTACCCTAAAATATAAGGAATGTGTGAGCTTGCTGAGTTAATATTATTGTAAGAACCCTTGCGTTTTTGCTTTTATTTTAATTGTAAAACTTTAACTCAGTTTGGCCATGTATCTTTTTAATAAAAGAGGGTAGGATGCAAGGAGTGTGGGGGGGCAAATATCTGCACTTAATGATGGTAACATTTAAGGGGTCCCAATTAGATTGTAAAGTTCACACCTCACTGAGATGAATGAGATACGAGCAGAGAGAGAGAGAATCTTTTCTGCTATGGTTTGTCTGAAAACAGTGCTCTGAAGAGGTGGCTTGTCAGAGCAGCCTGTCATCTGTTTGCATAGTGATTGCTGCATCTTACCAATAGGGATGGGGGGCCCTTTAAAGAAATTCAGGCAGGTCTAGAATTGCAGGAATACTGCTCAGTGCAGTAAAATTTGCAGAGATCTTCCTAAGATCATCCAGCCCATAATTCTCATCCTCACCATTTTTCTCTTTTTTTCTGTTGTTGAGGCAGAATTAGGAGAGATTTTTGTTGTGTAGATTTCAATGCAACATTTAATATTTATTTTTAAGTGTATCAAAACTACCCTTTTATAAATTCTAACCCTCTGGTGCTGTGGCTGGATCTGTGTGGGCATGAGATTTTCTGCACCTAGCAATTGTGGGATCAAGACTCCTTGTGATTTTTCTCCAGTCTCCAGATTTTTCACCAGTACAAACCCCTTTTTACACTAAAAGAACAGGAGTACTTGTGTGACCTTAGAGACTAACAAATTTATTTGATGTTCAAATAAATTTGTTAGTCTCTAAGGTCACACAAGTACTCCTGTTCCTTTGGCGGATACAGACTAACACGGCTGCTACTCTGAAACCTTTTTACACTAGTACGTCACAAGTGCACTGGGGGAGTAAGAGTGGTGAAAAAAATCCCTAATGTAGACAAGCTTCCAAGGGCGGTGTAGCAGTGAAAGTTTGGCTCTCTTTCCTTAGTGTCACAAATGATCAGCTATTGCATATGCAGTATGCTTCTGTTTTCCTTTCCCACTGTTTTAGATGATGATTATGGGAAACAAAAGGTGATCATTTTGGTATCACTCTAAATCAGGGGCACATTGAGGAAAAAACTAGGAGATGAAGGATGATTCTAAACGGACATTGCTGGGGACCTGAAGAATTTTAGTATTTTCATGTGGCAAGAGTTGAAATGTTGATAAAAGATATAGGTGACCTTGGGAACAATTTTTATTACAAGCATCAGTAGTGGCCAAAAGAATCATTTTAAGGGAATTGGAAAATTGACAAACCGGCTGAAGATTGTGGGACTGGGACAATGAAATGAGTGATGTGGCAAGTCTGGAAGAGATATGGTGGTGTTAGAGAAATGACTGAGGGAGAATTTTAAGGAGATTTTGGACCTCCTTTCTAGATCTGTATGCCTGATACCTTCAAAAAGGGTCACAGTTCCATATATCTAGCCATCTTTTTTTATCCTGGTATGTTATTAAATGTTAGATACTATTTTTATTCTTGAGAGTTATATATTCTTACCTCCTGTGTACTACTGCTTTTCTCCTCCCCACTATGTTCTGTTCAGCCTCTTATCATTGGTCTTTAAGCTGAATTCCCCTTGGTTTTGAATGTACTTTTAATATATTTGGTTTTAATTGATTTTAATTATGAAAATCATTTAAATGTCAGACATGCTTGGCAGGTGAGGTTTGCATATATGCTTTGCATATATCTTCACTGCAGAAAAGAGTGTGTTCTTAACTCCACTTCGCCCAGTCAGGTTAAAACAGCAGTGAAGACCTGACAACTCAGCTTTTAATTTAGGTTAAAGTCTGTAGGGGAGCCTGCTGTTGAACTCATCTAGGTTAACTGAGTTGCCAGGTCTTTGCTGCCATTTTAACCTGCATTAGCTAAATTGGGTTAGCTAACCTGTGTTAAGAACTCCTTTTTTTTTTTTTTTTTGTGAAGAATATTACTCTGGTGAGTCACAATCAGTGGAATTTAAAGTCTGTGTGTGTGTAATAACTAGAAAGCATAACACATGGCATTCCCTCCATGTACTGTGTATGTACCATTATGTATTCTCTGTTTCATATCAGATTGTCTATGTCAATATACATTATGGAACGAATTAGGACATAGTGATCATGCGGCTTCTGACCTATAAGTCTATGAGCTAATCAAGTTCTATTCTATTCAAGGCGATAAACATCTGTGTGTGTTGTATTATCAGCCCCCCCCCCCCCCCCCCCCCGTTCTTGGTTTGGTGAAATACCAAAACACTTTTCTCCTTTTTATGTCGTAGCTACTATACACCACACATCATTCAATCCTGTGTTACACTCAGGGTTTCCTCACTATCCCACTGCACAGCAGAGCCTTCCATAATGAGATTAGTAGCACAAAGCAGCGATTTTCTCTTCTTTTAATGTTTTCTGGTTTGTGTGGATCGGAAATTCCTACTTCCATCAGACAGCTCTCTGTACACTTTTTGGACAAATTCTCACTCCCCTCACAAGACGTTTTGTGTTGGTAACAAGCATTGTAATACTCCCCCCCACCCCCTCCCCCACCGCCTTTGTTAAAGTTAGTTTTACCTTATTTTCTTCTCTAAATCTCTCCACATAACTGAACTGCCTCCATCTTGTCTGGCACAAGAAAGCTCTCTGCCTTTTCCTGGCCAGTTAAATATAGTTCTGAGAATAATAAAACCATCTCTTGTATCATTTAGACAAACGTTTCATGCCTATAGGTAGAAGTATAAGTGACATCCCGTAGATGACAATTCTCCACACAAGTAGCATCTGTTGCTGGGTGGCTGAACTTTGCAACGTCAGGGGCCGTGCTGGCAATTTGTCAAGAGCCCATGGGCTGTATTTTAATTTGAATATATATTTGCATAATTTACTAAGAATTAAGGCACACAACCATAATATTTGCTTATACTTTTATCTCCTTTGATCAGCGACTTAGAAAGCGCTTGTTTTGATTTCTTTTGCCAGTAGTAAAAACATGGCCATTTCCAGTTATGCCATCTTTCTAACGGCAGGGAGATGTAAGCAAAGGGCTACTTTTTAGGGGGGCAACTACTGAACATCCTTGATATGGGGTGACATTTCAAGCAGAATGGTGTAGTGTGTTTATTTCATTAAAGGGATGATTGGGAATGCCAGGGCAGGTGGTAGAAACAAGGTGCAAAGAGAAATAGGGATACAATTGCAGATGGTGCTGGTAGCAGGCGGAAAGGTTCTGCTCCCCAGAGTGATGAGACAAGGATGGGGTGGTGGAGTTTGAGAGGACAGGGAGAGCTGATGGCACTCACTGGAAGGTGTTGGGGAGAGGATGAAAGGGGGTAGAATTGTGGGGTCTGGTCATACCATTGTTGTTAATGGGGCTTTCTGCTTACAAATGGATGGCGTATTATGGCCCACCGGCAGAAGGTAATATGAGATTCAACCTGTCAAAAAGCTTATGGTACTCAATCTGGGGAGGGAGAGAACCATCCCAAACACAGAATAGGTGGGAGCGAGAGCCGTGGAAAGGCGTAGTGTTGCAAGAGACGTGGGATGCTAGTGAACTGTAAATAGAGAGGCATCCAACACAGACCAGAGAGGTGAGTAGTGCCTCTCGAAACCACCCTGGTGAGACAGCATTGAGAATTGCATGTGGCTTTCTGTGCACCTCCATCCCATGGGACGGACAGTTTGACTAAGGAGGAAAGATTAGAGGACTAAAATCTGAATAGCTTAGCTGAAAAAAACCCATCTGTGGGGACTGCAACTTTAGCATTTGGAGGGGTAAAGGCCCAAGGACAGAGACACATTCAGAATTGTTCAAAGAATAAGTGGGTTGAGATTAAGAGGAGAATTATTTAGGGCAAATACCAGGGAAGCTATCTTACAGATGTCATGGTCTATTCTGGTTTGCCTAAATTAGGGACAATATCAGTCCTTGGTATAGATCTCTGTATGTTTCAGGACCAGGGTAAAACACACCAGTGTAAGGCCATGCTTTACACCTGTATAGAGCATTTGCACTGGAGCTTGTATCCTATATCGGCACAGAAATCCCTAATATAGACAAGTCCATAGGTTGTTGACTAGTCTCACAGGAGAAGTGGTGGAAGCCACTTCAGTTGCAGATGACCTATATGAAGAGGACAAAGCAATGTAGGGAACATTGGCAGGAGAATGGGAGGCTTCTGTTCTCTCTGGCTTCTGCGATTTTAAGTGTTGGAGTTTAGGAAGACTGTAAAGGAGGAAGTGAGGGAAGCCGAGATGAGAGGAGGTAGAAAGCATGAAGGAGAATTGTGCATGAGCTAGTGGTCAAATACCACACGCCTGGCTTGTGTGAGCAGTCCCAATGAAATTATGAAGTCGAGGAGACTCCTCACGTGAGTAAGGCATGTGGTATTTGGCCTTATTCAGGTATTTTGAAGGAGACAGTAGAGAACTGGGAGATGGTGGAATCTTGATCTTGTCTAGTGTAGACAACCAGTTTAAATCAGCTTAGAAATCTAGCTCATTAAACCAGTACAAATGCCTCATCTGGATGCTCTTGAAGGGGTAGTGATAGTCCACATGAGTGTGTCCCATTTGAAGCGACACTGGAGTTAGGCTAGTTTAGGGGCAGAAAAAGCGATTCAGACACTTAGCTCTAAAGAGTCCATGTTGTGCCATCGTCTGGAAGTGGGGGTTAGTCAGCCCAGCTCTGTGCTGCCCCACTGCATCTAGCCATTAATATTCTTCCACCCCCTCTTGCTACCAGGGCTGGCTCTAGCGTTTTTGCTGCCTCAAGTGCAAAAAAAAAAAAAAGCCAACCTCCTGGAATGCAGCCCCTGAAATTGTGCCGCCCCAAGCACGTGCTTGGTTTCTTGGTGCCTAGAACGGGTCCTGCTGGCTACGCAAACTTATGGTTCCAGCTTTTTTGGGTAGGATGGTATTAAAACTACTCGAAAGCCCTTTATTACCACAGTGTCTGAGCACCTCACAGTCATTAGTGTGATGTAGGGAGGTACTGTTCCTAATTACAGTGGGAAACTGAGGCATAGTGTGGCTTGCTCCGTCTCATATTGGAAGTCTGTGGCCATGTAGGGAATGGAACCTGGATCTCCTGACTCCAGCTTAGGGCCTTCACCACTTGGCCATCCTTCCCCCCCTCTCATGGAATACTTCAGCGTGGAGTGGTTGATTTCAGAACTAGGCTTTCTTTGAGTCATTAGTTTATGGTTTGAGCACTCGGTGCCATTGCTACAGGAGAGAAATGGCTTGCAGAAGTCCAAATGAATTTAAAAGCTCTTAAGAAGGTGGGAGTAGCTTCCACCTATGAGAAGCTGTGCAGAGGTCTTCTCTTCTGCAGCCCTCTTGTTCAGTTTTGCTATCCCTCTGAATTCTGAAGTGTGTGACCTGGGGTCTGTTTATGGTCTGGGCCCCTCAATGGGACAGTGGTGGGGGCTCCTTTTGTGTGCCAGATCCAAAGACTCCCATTGATTTCAATGGGCTTTGGGGCCCTGATCCTGCAAAGACTGATGCACATGCTGGACTTTATGCACTGAGAGTAGCCCCATTGACTCCAAGTCTTTGTAGAGGTTCCTCACAGCCACGTTCTGTGTCTTCTCTGCTGTAAGAAAATTGCAAGTTTCACAGCTTAAATATAAGACATCCCACTCCACCCCACCCCATTTAAAGTGCCTGAGAATTGCAGTTGCTAAGGAGTCAAACTGGCAGCTCATTAGGAAGGGGATTTCTGATAATAGGGGCATTTTGGATATTGGGGGACATTTTGGTTCTGTTCCCAGCTCTGCCCTGACTGGCTGTGTGACCTTGGCCAAGCCTCTTTCATAGAATCATAGACTATCAGGGTTGGAAGGGACCTCAGGAGGTCATCTAGTCCAACCCCCTGCTCAAAGCAGGACCAATTCCCAACTAAATCATCCCAGCCAGGGCTTTGTCAAGCCGGGCCTTAAAAACCTCTAAGGAAGAAGAGGTTTTTTAGGTCTTTCTTTCCCTGTCCCTCAGTTTCCCTATATGTAAAATGATGCTGATTTCCCTTGTAAAGTGCTTTGAGGTCTGCTGTTGAAAAGCCCAATATCAGAGCTAGATACTATTCCTCTGAAAGCTTAGACACCAGGTTTAAAAATAAGCAATTGAGAAAGCCACGTCTACTGTAACTTTGAGTCATAGCTGCTCATGCCAGCTCTATCTGGCTTCTCCTTTTTTGTTGTTCTTTTGGCATGGTCCTTAGAGTCAAAACAAATCCAGATCCAGCTGCCACCTTATAACCTAATTTTAATGATGGGGTTTGGGTGTTTGTTGTTTTGGCTATGTACAATAATGGATACCTAAAACCTGCTAGGGGGAGGAGGAGATGGCACCTTCTGGTGCCACTTGTTGTTGGTATGTTTTGTTGCAGCCCCAGTAAGCAGGCTAGTTTGCATACTGAAAGTTCCTTGCCCGCAGGAGGACAGGAAACATCAATGGAGAAGATGCAGAAAGTATCTCCCATTTTGGGCCATGCTGATATTTTCACTGTTGTGGGTTTAGATACTATCTATATACTCAGAGCTGGTGAGCTAGGTGTCTCGCAGATGAGTCTGAAGATACAGTCCTTTCCCCTAAGAGCTTCCAGTCAAAGGAACTGGTGGACCCTGCACCTCTGTGGTGTCCTTTTTGGAGTGTGTCCTCAGTGCAGAGGTAACTGCGGATTGGAGTTCGGGCTGGTCTAGCCCAGGTGTGAACAACCACATTGCAAAGTTCTGTTTGCTCCCACTCAGCTGTGTCTACTGGTGCTGTACACGCTCGAGTGTGTCCCATGGAGGCATGTCCCATGGTTCCTAGCTCTGCAGTAAGCTGAGACATTCTCTGATTCTTTCTCCATGAATTGTGGGAGAACTTGTCTATTCTTCTGGTGGGAGGTGGGGTGGAAATTGTGGGAAGGCACTGAAGATCAATTACTTGAATGGCGTAGCTCAGTGGCTGTCAACCTTTCCAGACTACTGTACCCCCTTTCAGGAGTCTGGTTTTCACCTCATTTAAAAACTACTTGCTTACAAAATCAGACATGAAAATACAAAAGTGGCACAGCTCACTAGTACTGGAAAATTGCTCACTTTCTCATTTTTACCATATAATAAAATCAATCAATTGGAATATCAAGATCGTACTTAAATTTCAGTGTATAGTATATAGAGCAGTACAGGCAAGTCGTTGTCTGTATGAAATTTAGTTTGTACTGATTTCGCTAGTGCTTTTTTTTTTTTTTTTTGATAGCTTATTGTAAAACTAGGCAAATATCTAGATGAGTTGTACCCCCTGGAAGACCTCTGCGTACCCCCGGGGTACATGTACTGCTGGTTGAGAACCACTGGTGTAGCCTGTGTCCTCATTGCAAAGTGGATGGGTTTCCAGCCCAAATGTAAGCAGCACTTGGACTCTAGCTACACTGAGAGAGAGGATTTTGTGTGTGGATGGGAACGAGGCAATGCCCAAGTTAACTCTTTGGTGAAAACAAGCCTCTCAAATTCAGCATCACCTGTGCACATCAAGTTTGCAGGATCAGGGCCTGAATAGACAATGACAGATGAAGGCTGGAGGGATGCAACGCAGAGGAGAGTGATAAGATTACGCAAGAATATATTACAAAGCAAGAAAAGAGGAGAGCTCTCCCATAATTCACTGCAGATACAGCCCTGTTCAAAGAACTGCAGCAGAAAGGGAGGAGAGGGCAGATGGTATTTACCTTTCCGAACTCAGCTGCCTCCTCCGTTTTCCTTTCAGACACCCTGCTGTGAGTACTCAGGGTTGGCTAGTGCCCATCAGGCAGGAGTATTTCATTTCTCAATGGGAGGGGAGGAAGATAATGCTGCATAGTTTAATTTAACCTGCTGGTGACCTGGTCTGAAGTCATCATGTCTGAAAATAGACTCTGTTCTCCTCAGGGCATGGCTGATGACTCTGGGAAGGCTGGATTTGGCCTCTGAAGGCTGACTTAATTGTTGCTGCTAGAAACTTGGCACAGGTGATCTTGGGACCAACACCTGGGCCATCCCATAATAAACACGCCCCAAATGTTTGTAGCCTTTGCTGGGAAAAGGCAGCTAAGGTGGTGCTCCCTTTTTAATTAAAGGGACATTGTCACATAGTTTGGGTGCAGGGTTAGCCTACTTCAGCTGCACATTAAGTGGGTGGACAGGGCTCTGAACAATCAAATGAATTTGGTGCCGTGGGCTTTTCTTCCAATCTCTTTGCAATTTTGATTTTTAAAAAATATATCCTGGAACTAACGTGCCATTTGTTGATCACCTTGTTCACCCCTTCTCCTGCCCTGTGTCTGCCTGGTCCTTTTAAATTGTAAGCTCATCGGAACAGGGACTATGTGTTTGAACAGCACAATGAGGCTCTGTTGTCGGCTGGTCCTTAGGCACTACTATAATAAACATGATTGGTGATTATTGATTAGCATGAATGATTATTCTAATGAACTGTGGGCCAAGTCACTCACTGCCATCTACTCCTGGTGGCAATGGCAAAGTCTGAGGACGAATGCGTGCATGTGTACAGCTTTTCTTTGCTGGGAAAATAAACTGTGCTAGAAAATATGTTAACTAGCGTGAGGTCAAATAGCTCTTGGCCCTTCGTGTGGACAGAAACTGATCCTCATTAACCCCCAGGCCTTTTCCTTCTCCATGCAGCAAAGCTGTTCCGAACAGCGGCTTTAGCCTTGATGCTGCAGAGGGCACTGCTCTGCTGGGGAAATGGTAGGTGAACCTACATCACAACAGATTCCTGGGGCTGCCCCCCAAACCTGACTGTGGGGATGTGCAGTGAACCTCCTAGGGCTTGGGCACCCAGAAGCTGTGACTCTTCCTCAAACTTGTCAACTGCAAGCATGGATTCCACTGCCTTTGGGCCTTCTGTGGGTGTAGAGGAAAGGGTGGGCTTTGCCCTGGGTTGAGCAGGAAATAACAGGCAGGTTTTTAAAAAGTGTTTAATTTTTTAGTGATGCTGCAGACATACAGATAGTAGTGTCAGCATGAGATCTCTACCTGTCTGGGTGCTTGTATGGCAGCATGGTCTAGTGGTTAAAGCATTGCTGTGGGCTAAGGAGACCAGGGTTCTGTTCCCATCTGAGCCTGTTGGGTGACTTTAGGCAAGTCACCTCCCTGCTCTATACTTCAGTTTCCCTATCTGTAACATGGGGATAGTGACAGTGGCATTCTTTTTAAAACACTGTGAGATCTACTGATGAAAAGCACTGTGCCAAGCTAGGTATTAAAGGTTCTTGAGGCAGGCACTAGCTTTTTGTTCTGTGTCTGTACAGCTCCAAGCACAGTGGGGTCCTGGTCTGTGACTAGGTCTCCTAGACTCCGTGTAACAAATAATAATGAGGTACTGTACTCTCTGAGGTACATGGCCCATCTTTAAAGGGGATCTGCTGAAGGATCATCTCAAAAGTTAAATCCCATGCACAGCTGTTTGGTTTACTTTCATGTCCACTCACCATCAGAGTCTGCTTAGCTCTGCAGATAGGGTTTGGTGGCTGATTGTTACTGCAGCCTCAGCAGAGGGAAGAAGGCACCAGAGGATAGAAATAATAGATCACAGAAATTCAGATTAGAGAGGTGGAAAAGATCAGGTAGGTCCCCTCTGTCTAAATCTTGCTGCTAGTGTAGGATTCTCCTTGAATATATTGTTCTGGCAGGTGTCAGTAGGTGGTGCTGTTACACATAGTTTTCTCAGGGCCCCCCTCTCCCCTCCCACCCCCTGGTGTGTCTGAGCAAAAATATGTTCAGTCTTGGGAAGACATATGGTTGTGGTGTTACTAGATCCAGTGGCCTATGGCATGGGAGCAGTGAGACCAGCAGAAGAGTTTTGCTCTTTGCCTTTAGCTCTGATTAGAGTCGCTTCTTGAGGCTGATTTGCTCTCTGAGAACTTGGGCGTTGGTGTTAGGCTGAAATTCCTGGGAGAAGAGATTGCCCTGCATGCTGTTTGACCACTTCTCTTCCAGGATTGGTACATTTTTGTGTATATATAAATAAAACAAGTTACACTTTAGAATATAATCAGGCTCCACTTCCTTGATTTCTCGTCCAGTTGGGAAGCCAACCTGCAAGGCCTTGGACATACGCTACTGCTTGGCAGAAGGGTGACACTGGTGTCAGGAATCGAAGCAACAATATTCAGACTAAAATGTGAATTGCCTTAATTTTATCCCATTAGCTCTAGGGCCATTCTCAAAATTCCCTTCTCCCTTGGAAGGTTTCTGTTTTCCTGATACTTGCAGAGAGTTGTCACTAGCTATATAGTCCATGCATCCTTAAGTGAATCTTTTAAAATTCCATCCCTCGCTATGCATTTGGCTAGAAGGATGTTCAGCAAAGAAGAACATTCAGCACATAAAAGCTTTCCCTTCCAGTCCCACCAAATCTTTGAGAATCATGGCATGTCTGAAAGAATAGGAACGCATTTGAACAACCATTAGTTGGTTCAGTGTTCCAGCAGCGTTCTCTGTAATCGGTGACATCTGGTGTAGTGGTTGTGACTTTAATTTATTTTTTATTGTTTGCGCTGGATGCATCTCTTTGCACATGGAACCTTGGCGCATAAGGAGAGAATAAATGTTATTTGGTGTATGGGGTTTTTGCATTTGAAGTCCTATATAAGAATGGGTCTTATGTAAAGAAATCTTTCTTGCTATTGGTGTGCGTCCTTGGGCACCCCCTTGTGGTTTTTCAGAGCAAGGCTGTGGCAGGCTGGACCTAAATTCAAGGCAAGGCCTCTGGATTCTGCAGCACTCCGGTGGAAATTCTGGGACAGTTAGGATTAAATAAAAATAGAAGGTCTTGTTGAATTAAATACGAGATTGAAGGATGCAGTCAGCTCAGTAACCCCAAGGCTATTTAAACTAAACTGTGAAGTTGTCAGGGGAGAAGCTGGAAGTTTGAGCTCTGAGATAGGAGACAATTGGGGCATTGGGCACTTGGAAAGGTTTTGTAGATGAATTGGGATTGTGAGCTAGATTCTTTTTGGGCTTGTCTACACGTAGAATTATTCCAGAATAAGAACATCAACACATGGAGTTAATCAGAAATAGTTTATCTGCTTTAAATTCATCCCCTACTTTGTATGGGATTAATTTGCATGAATAGACAAGTCCTAACTAGATAATTTTAGCAAAATCATCAGGAATGAGATTGTCAGTGTCAACAATTGACTTTATCATCTTTATATTTTAGAGTTAACATCCAACTGAGATGAATGTGGGTGGTTCACACCTCTTTGAGCTATTGTTTCAGGCTGTTGGCACACTCAGTGCAGTATGCGATTTGGCCACTAGATGCCTCCATGCTGCATAGAGTTCTAGACAGTGTGTGGTCTCTGGCAAACAAAGGAGACAAGGTTGAAGCTCAAGCTTGTTTGTGTCTGTGGTTTGTCATTTTTCAAAGAGGACCGTGACACTCGGGAGACCCCACTTAACCACGTTTCACGTATTCAAGGTTTTCTTCACAACCATAAAGACTAGTCACTCCCCCCCACCCCACCCCCCCCCAAAAAAGAAAGAAAAAAGCTGAGATTTTGCAGCCAAGGGTGAATTTTTAAAGCTGAAGAAGAACTAGGTGAAAGAAAACCCGCTGATCCCAGGACTTTGGAATAAGATTTCTATTGCAGTCATCCATAGCAAGCTTCGCTGAGAGCGCAAACAGGCTTTGTCAGGGTCTTTAGGCTCACAAAGCTGCAGGGATGAGGAGAAACAGTTCAAGCTGCTGATTGTTTGCCATGGAGGAAGGGAGTGTTTTGTAGGAGCAGCCACTTTACAATCACTGGGCTCTGTCGGTTGGCATAAGTCTTGTGCCCCTGTCAACAATGGGCATTAATCAGTCATCTGGTTCTCTCGCCCTCCTCTGCTGCCCCTGAATGTGCCTCCATGGGATTGGCTGTTAGCCACTAAGTGTGATGCCATTGTTGGCTACATGAGCATCATAGGCAAAAGGAATCTGATCAATCAAAGCAACAAAGCATCTTTCAGATGCTGGCTTTGTCAGCCACTTTGTGGTTTGGAAAGAGAGTTGGGGGACGGCAGCCGGGAAATTCTGTCATACTAAATTGAAACCTTTGCTGTCTATTTCATGGCTCCCAAAAGGAGGCCAGAGTGCCCATCTCCAATCCAGATTGCTAGCCTTAGAATTATGCCCCAATTCCTCTTTTGGGGCCAAAGAGAGTCTAGGGAATTGGCTCACAGCTGGCATGAGATACTGACAGCTCCCACTGCCTGTGGAGTAAACTGAGAAACTGAGGCAGGAAGGCTAGGTCAGGGGATGAGTCTTGGGACGTTAGTTAAAACTCTTGCTTCCTACAGAAAAGGAGGAGCGAGACAAAAGTCAGACTGAGAGTGTTGTAAATCTGGAGCGGCTCACGGAAAGCCATCCACTACCAAAGAGATTTACTGGCAACTCAAGTAATTGGGCCACTGAGCAAGGAGAGGCAGCTGAGTGTTTCTAGCTTGCAAGTTCTCAGTGCAGATGCAGGCGCTGATAGACCCGCCCCGAGCCTGCCCCAGTCTTCTCTTTCCTTGACCTGTGTCCAAACGGCTGGCTGCGGGCAGAATGGAGAACTGAAGAATGGGGAAGTGGTGGTGAGTTGGAAGGTACAGAAGCCCTCCGCAGATTGCAGGGAGGCTGGTTCAGCTGTTTTTAATTTCCTGGGTTGCTCAATTAGGCCTTCACCAAGGCCATGGAATGTTAGGTCCCAGTTCCATCCTGCCTGAGAAGCACATGTTGATGCCTGGCTTGGCTGCTTTTTCTCCTCCCGCTCCTCGTTTGCTCCTGTCTTCATGTTCCCTCCAAGGACCCTCTTCTTGGCCCAGGCCTCACAGCTAGCTTCTTGCATGTTAGGATCCCTTCTTTACACTAACAGAATCTTTCCTTTTAGGGGAGCAATAGTCTGCTGGGTAAAGCCTAGGCTTTGGGAGAGCTGCGTTGTCATCCCAATTCTGCCATGGGCTTCCCTATGGGACCTTGGGCAAGGCCTGACTACTACTTCTGGGGATGCTCCACACTTGTGGAAATCAGACCCTTAACCACTTGCGTTCCGTTTCTGTATCTGTAAAATGGGCATCACACTCTAATGAACTGGCTAATGTGCTTGTGCGTATGCACACATCACTGCCCTGACGGGAGGGAATCAGACACTGCTCAGCTGGTTATCGGAGGCACCATTCTGCTAGTGGTGAATGGCAATTCTCACTGAGGCCATGAGGATCTGGGTTCTCTTCGTGTTTTCACTGCCATGCCATGGTGTCTGTAGTGATGAGTCTGTAGTCCTCCGTGGCCACGGGTTTGTTACCATATGTGGCCACATCAAGAGCCTCAAAAGGGAGGTGCCGTACTAGTGCACAGCAGACTTCTAGCTGTGGTACTTATGTGGCCCCCATTGTCAGTCTCTGACCACCTCCCAGTCTATAAGGCCTCTATTCTCCCAGCAGCTCAGTGAGGTAGGGCCGTGCTGTAGCCCTGTTATCCCCGTGTCCCAGGTGAGGAACTGAACCCAGGTCAGGGGCTAGCATTCCTACCCACCTGATCATTCTTCCTCTCCTCCTCAATGTCAATGGTGTGTCTGGCTTCCCCTCCCACTAGGGAACCAGCACAGTATCACGGGAGTCTCATTAGTGGTGTCAGTTGTGGGGCGAGAAGGCTGGAGCTTTTATGTAGCAAAAACCTGATTTTTGTTGTCCACGGAATCCCCCTCTGCCTTTCCCTAGACTTTGGGCGTACGAGGCTCAGGGGTATCTGCGGTGGGTCACCGGGGGAGAGTGTTGTAAGAAGTCACTGCATAGCATTCAGCAAGGGATAACTGATGCAGAAGTACTTGCAGAGCATGCTGGGTAACAAAGCCACCTCTCCACCCACTGACTAAGGGACTTGCTGTTTCCATACCATGGCAGGTGAAGACAATAGTCCATACTGAGCAAGATGAATTTTTAAAAGGCCTAGGTCCAGACTCCCCAGTGTATTCGAGGCAGGAGTCCATGCAGGGCTGTTAACTTGCACCAGCTCATCAGGTGGCGATTTGGTGGCAAAGGGACGAAAGCTCAAAGCACCAAAGACTAAGAACGTGAGACCTCCTGCTCAGCCATGCAATTCGTTTGTCGGGAAGATCTCGGCAGTCTCCAGAACCCTCGGAAGATGAAACATTGAGTTAAATTGGTCTCCAGGCTGTGATTGAAACTGTCACTATGCTCCAGGGGAGATGCAGGATCAATGCCACAAGTTAACTCTTTGACGCCATTGTTAGCCATGGGACATAGGCTGATAATAAGCCAGCATTAGATGAAGCGAGACTTTAGGGGAGGACTTTTGCATGCAAAGGCTGGTGAACTTGTGGCACTTCTAAGGAAGAGCTTTGGCAGGAGCTATTGGAAAAGCCATGTGGAAGCAGACTGGTACCAAAGTGCAAAGGATGCAGGAGCAGTCCCCAGCAATGAGCTGATCAGATGGGCTTTAGTTCAGCCTTGAATGCGCTGTTGCCTCGTGTATGGCATGGAGTCAGACATTCTCGGGACCTAAAGCATAACTAGAACTGACCTGAGAGACAAAGGACGAGGTGGCAAAGATTTACACTGTCCTGCAATCTGTCTCTCAGCTGTTTGGAGCCATTATGGTGGGAGTGTGAAGTAGCTGCTGTTCTGAGCTCTGCAGTGCTGCAAGCCAGTATATCCCAGAGCAGAGGCAGGGAAGGGGAAATGGTTTCTATTAGGTAATCTGCCCAAAGAATCTGCTTTTCGGTAAAGTGATCTATGGACACGCTAATTATTCAGCTGCCCATTTCTAGACTCTCTGTCGCTGGGGGTCTTGCGCTCTCTCTGCAAATGCTTTATATGGGTTCTGTTATTGGCCTGTACTTGCTCTGCTGTTGGGCCTGCCAGTTGGGAGGCCGGATTTCAGGCATGGTGTAACGCGTTTTTGTCCCATGCGAGCCTTGCAGAAATAAGCTTGCTGCTTCCTTTCTACTCCCAGCTCAACCCCACTCACCTGGCTCTTCCTGAGGACAGAAACAGACAAGTGGGTTGGGAGGAAAAGGGCACATTGGGATGGGTGTGACCCTTCAGAGATGGGTGTCAGATGGGTGGCTGGCAGTCCAGGAAGAAACAGTAAGCTTCCATACTACCATCCAAGGAACCCATTTGCGCTGATTAGGCCTCAACTGGAGTATTGTGTCCAGTTCTGGGCGCTGCATTTCAGGAAGGATGGGGATACATTAGTGAGGTGCCTCTCTCCCTGCCACGGCTGGGCTGGGGCTGGTGGGGAGGGGCTCTTCTCCCCCGGCCGCGGAAGGTCCAGGGCTGTGCAAGAGGCATCTCTCCTTGCAGCAGCCCTGATCGCCTGCATGGTGCTTAATAGGCTGCTGTGCGGTGGTGCAGCTTAGAGGGAACTCAGCCTGGGGGCTGCCATTTTCTAGACCTTTGGCTGAAACCCCTGCTCATCCCTAGAAGACACTTGTTGCATCTCTAGCGTTCTCCAATATGGTGGCACAACTTACAGTCTCTGCCCTGGAGGGGGTAGGAGCTGGGGTAGCAGAGCCAGGGGCGTTGCGGGGCTGGATAGAAGGATGCCCACATACTCTTTGCACAGCCGCAACTGGCAATGTGTGGCTCTCTCTGTGCCTCACTAGACTCTGTAAAAATAGTGAAAGTGTGGGAGCTACTTTGCTGGGGGGGAGGGGGCAAAGAGGGGAGGCATTTCATTGAGGTGCATGTCCCAAGCTGGGAAGGGAGGGGGTTATACTAGAGTGTATAAGGAATGCCCTGTCCTTATCACCGCCTGGCCCAAGAGCTGCATGCTCTGCACCCTGCATGCAAGAGGGGTAGGGGGTAGATATGAATTATGGATGTGTGTTTGCTGATAGATGAGTGCTATATTTTTTTTGCAGTTTGGTAGAGCCTCAGATTCTCTCTTGGGCTGCAGCTCTGAATGCTGGCTAACTGCAAGGCTGTATATTTCCCCATTCATGTCTCCATGCTCTGAGGACGCGCTGTGGCACCTTGCTCCTCCATTACCCATCCTAGCCTTTTAGCACCATGAGAGATGATGGAAGTGGAAATGCCAAGCAGCTCCCCTGAGCTGGTTCGGTTGACTCCAGGTGGCCTGAGCTCCTTTGCACTGTGCACTGAAACCACCATTTTCTCTGAGAGAAAATCTGGAGTCTGGAAACCCAGAGAGGAGCAGCCCTCTGGAAATGTTGAGGTGGCAGATTGGAATGAGGGGAAGCAAAGGGTCTGCTAATGCAGGATCCCCCCTCCCCCATTACCTTATGGTCCATGCAGTGCTCCCTAGAATCCTTTGTGAGCCCTTTTGATGCAGAATCTTTCAGCACATAATGGCAGGAAGTTTGTAGAAGGTGGATGGATCCTTTTCTGTTAGCTCATAACAAGAGATAGGTCTGAATGCAACTCTCAGGTACCTGAACCCACCCCAGCTGGATCCAAACTGTGCTAAACCTGAGTCCCAGTAACCTTGATGGTTCGGGGGATAAGAGATGCCTGGTCCCTTGCTAACTCGGAGTGTGAGACCAGAAATGGAAGTAGCGCAGGACCTTAGGCTGGCAGGTGACTGCATGTAACCAGTTCTAGAGCTCAGCACCACTCGTGGCTCATGACAAACCCTGGCCTTTAGTACACCTCGCAGCCTGGACCCGCAGGCTATGTATTTAGTGCACTTGGGATTCCTCTCTCTTTTTTCCTCAGCTGGGAAATGAAGCTTTTTAGCATGTAACTGGTCATCCAGCCCAGTGAGTTGTTTGTGTCACTATCTCGCATGCCAGTTGCTGTTTACAGCGATCTAGGGGAGAGGGAAGCCTTCACTGGGGGAGAGGGAGGGGACGTGTCCCTGGCTATGTGGAGTGTCCTGGCTCTCTCTGCTGCACATTGTGAATGTCGGAAACTTTACAGCGACAGCAGGGATAGATCTTGGGTCCTCTCACTGTAAAACCGCAGACTCTCTGACTGCTTGATCTGCAAATCTGCTGTCAGGCCTGCCCTAGGACACCCTGTGGAGCCATTCTAGCTTCATCCAGCAATGCGCTAGCAGATAGAACTGCTGCTCTCTGGGCGTTAGGGTTTCTCAGAGGCCAAGTTGCCGATTCAAGCCCCTCTCTGGACGTTGCTGTAATTCTTCAGTGGCAGCGCTACGGGGGAAGGTGCAGTGGCCTCGGGAAGATGGAGCTTTGGGACAGGTCCTTTCCTCAGTGGTGCTCTCGTGGCATGGGCACATCTGCTCCTTGCAGGCCTTGACTCGGGCCTGCGCCACTTCTCAATCTGATCTCCCCACTTCCCTCCATGTCCATCCATCAGAAGTGCTGCTCGAGAGGCCGGTGCGGCATCGTCCGTTAGCAGTATTTCATAAGAGACAGAAACCCCATAACTGGCCAACCGGCGGCATGTGCACACGTGCGGAGCAGGAGGAAAGTTACTTAATCTCCTGCACAGGCTCGGAGGCCACCAAGCTTCCGGCAAAGAGTCTCTGGCTTCTGAGGGGAAGGGATCGCTGGAGCACATGGTGGTGTCTCCCCACACTCTCTCCGTGCATGAGCTGTTCCATCTGTGGGTTCCCTGCACTGGCTCTGTGGCTGGCTCTGCCCGCTGCTCCCCCCCACTCCCCCGCCCAAAACCAGGGATATCTAGGCTAGCATACTGCCTCCCAGCTGGTTCCAGGAGCCCCGTCCTGCACCAGATCTGGTGAGCCATGGCTTGTGCATCCTGAGTGCTACTTCCGCCTTGCATGGTCATGTCATGCTGGTGGCTTGTGGTTTGGGTCACTAGCAAGGAGCCTGTGTGGAATGGAGCGCCGGGCTGACAGGCTTGATTGCCCAGAGTGGTGGGGGATGAGTGACCCTCACTGATGTCCAGTTTCTCTCACATCTGCCTCTAGGCTTTATCTCTGCGTCGGTGCCCTTTCTTCTTCTTTTTTTTTTTTTTTAAAGGTCTTTCACTCTTCTACCAACATTTCCTATCACGGGGAGCTGGTTGGCAGTGCCCTGATAGTCTGCCCTTATGGCAGCCTCTCTCTGATGGGGGGGAAGTTGTGCTGCGGCGAGTGTGGGATTCCTCGAAGTGCTGGGCTACAGCTGCGCACATCAGTGCTTGGGTGGAGGAGTTCCTCTTAGGCGGGCGCACGCCAGCCGTGTGTGGTGCATAGTCTGACTTGGACCCTGTAGCCACCTGCCTGGGGAGGCTCTGGCCTCTTCCAAGCGCTGGGGGAGCTTGCAAATGTTTTCTTTTCCTCTGCCATCATTTCACTTAGCACCTATGCTGAATGTTCCGGGATGGGTCTACATTTGCTGGCGGAAATAACCTGCAGGACAAAACTCAGAAGCTGCCCCACTCTCAGCGGGTTTGAAATATGCAACCAAAGGGGCCAGTTGGATCTTTCACCACCCATCCTGGTGGAGATGGCTTTGCTGGGGATCTGCATAGATTCTGAGCGATCTTTGCTGAAGACTTTCTTCTGGGGACTTTTAACCCAAACCAGATCTGGCTGGGCATGTCTGCCTCCCCCGACATCCCCGCCGCACCCTCAGAGCAAAGAGCAACCCTTGCCCCCGTTGTGCGTGTGGTTTGTGTGGTTGGTTGTGTTTAATCGGCTGATCGGTCGCATCCCCTCTCGTTGGTGAGTCCCCGGGCCAAGCCCTCCCCCCTACAGTTTAGAAAGCAGAGCAAACACGAAGGGATTTTCGGCTGGGCTGACACAGCTGCATCCACCAAGTTCCTGTGCTAACCGCCCTTGGCTTGGTTTACGTCCTACCAGTGCTCGTCCTCGCAACGCCCCTGCCAGGCAGATCCATTTCCTTGCCCCCATGTGACAGCGAGGGACACTGAGGGGAAGCCGTCTTGCCCAGGGAATCAGCACGAGAGCTGGGGATGGGAACTAGAGCCTAGCTGCTGCCTACCAGCCCTGCTCCCCCTGCACGGGCCCAGGCACTCCTTCTCGCTACAGATCACAAGGGTTTGTGGTCAGTGGGAACCAAGGGGGAACATGCTCCTAAGCCAGGGACTTGCTCATCTTGCAGTGTTTTCTCATTAGGCCGCCTAGCGGGCAGTAAGGGAGTGGGTGCAGGGGCATGGCAGATGGCAGTGGGAGGGGTGCAAGCTGGAAAGAACCTCTGCTTTAAAGCTGGTACCTAACCCTGACTTTCTTCTCCATCCTCCCATTCAGGTGAGGCCTTCCTGGGTGGGTATATGGCCAGCGGACTAGGGACCTCCTCCACGCCCCATGGAAGCCCTACCCCTTTACCCTCTGACCTGTCCTTCAGGTCACCTACCCCCGCCGACCTACAGATGGTGCAACTCTGGGCTGCTCACTCCCATGAAGGTAAAGAGAGAGAGAGAGAACCTGAATGCTGATGGCAGTGGCTGATTGTTGGGGTGGCCCCCTCTCCCAGCCAGGTAGAGGGGAGCGTTGCTTTCAGAGCATCCTTTAGTTGGGAGACGAGGTTAGGCCACCTGGTGGCCATAGGTGCTCAGTAATAGCTTTTTGCCCCTGTGCAAGCTGGCAGTGCCCCTGCTGCCGCGGGCTAGGGCTGAGCGATCAGCTGGAGGAGCAGCAAGGCAGAGCTGATTGGGACTATTGGGGTGTCGATTGGCCCAGGACATTGTGCTGGATTGCAAAGCTTTCCACTCTGGTGACACCACAGGGAGATGGCTGTGGGTTGCCCCCTTCCCATGCAGAAGCCCGTGGCTGGGGTAAGCTGTATGTTGCCATGGCCGGCAAAAGAAGCAACGTGTGTTAAGCAGTCGTTCGACCTCTAGATCCCTCCTTGTGTCTTCTCTTGTGGTTGGTGTTGGGGTTCAGTGAGAAGCTGTGTGTGTGTGTACGTACACGGGTGTGCAATGGATGCATCCCCCTTCCCAAAGAGAGTTCTCTCGCCATGTGCTCGTTCTCCATTTTCGCCATTGGCTGCTGCTGATGTAACCCTGTGCTGTGATCTGACTTGATTGGGCAGGATTTGGGACTTCTCCATGCCTGGCAAAGGGGAGGAGGGGAATGTTTCCCAGATCACTAGGCTGGCTGTGCCCAGCAGTTCAGTGGGATCCTCCACAAATGTGAGAGCGAGAGGAGCCTGGCTGAGTGGTGTGTTCCCAGGCCTGGGAGCTAGGTGCTCCTCCTGGGGTCTGAACCCAGTGCCAAGGCTGCCTCTGGCCTTGGGCGGGTCATCTGCCCCCTGCCTTCTGGCCTGAGCATCATGCACACCTGTCTCACAGGTGTGCTTAGGGTTACCCGAGCTCTAGAGACATTGGAGAGGGCTTCAAGTGGCAGAGTTGGGATCTGGGTCTTGTGTGCACTTTGAGGTTGTTTGGATCTGGGGTTTACATTGGTCCTTTATAAAGATAGGGGCCAATCAGCAAAATTCAGAGCCTGGTTCCGGCTTCAAGCACCCCGACATTCGGAGCATTTGGAGTGGGGGTCCCGTTGCAGCCCCTCCTTGCTGTGTGAGCCCCGTGTTCTGGCCTGGGCCAGGTACCCCCTGGCTGGTGTGTGTGCATGGATTCCCCTTATAAAGTCAGGGCACAGGGGAGATCTTACTGCCTGTGAATTGTTCTGGTAACCTGAACTCCTTCCCGAGTAGATCCCCACCTTGTGTGCCCATCTCCTCCCTTGTTCTGACCTGATGTGAGGTGCTGGCCCTCTGGGCTCCCGAGTGCTGTTCCAGCTGAGTCCTAGGCTTGTCCCCCGGCCCCGGAGCCCCTCGTAGGAGTTTTTCCTACAATGCACCAGAGCCTGGAGATGCTTCCTGGGTGCTGAACGTGCACAGGAGACTGGTTTGTCAGCCACTCTGCTCTTTGCTTCGGTGACCGTGACAGCGGCTGTAAAACATCAGTAACAACCTCCATCTGTCTGGGGAGAGGGAGTGACTGAAAGGTGCCTTCACCTGACCTGTGACCTTGCACCCACACTCGATTGCCCTCCCCCTGATCCTCTGGCCAACCCCTCCAGTGCTTCAATCAGCTGGCTTGACAAAGCCATTGAACTGAGAGAACTGGGCGGGAGGAGTTGGGATGCAGTGACGGCATAAGATGTTATGTTTTTTGTTTTATGTAGAGGGAGGGGGAATTGATATGTGTGATTCAGGAAATTCAACAAGTAGCTAGCGAGTAGCAAACTGATTCCAGGTGCTGCTTATGCCTTATGCCCTTGAAACTGCCTCTGCAGCCGCAGCATGGAAAGGGGGATCAAGATGAAGTAGCCTTCTCTGGGCCACTGCCCTCATTCAGTTCTACAGTCTGGATTGATGTGACCCTGTAGGGCCGATCTGTGCTAAAAAACTAGCCATGTTCAACAGCCAGTGCAGAAAACATCCCCAGCCCTTGTTAGAACCAGGCTTCAATCACACACACTTGGGCTTTGAAGACAGTTTGATCCTGTCCATGCCAGCAGCTAAATTATATTCCTCTCCAGGGTTGCAGCGAGATCTGTGTTTGACATCAGGTGTCAGGTCTTGGGGTTCCTGAGGTTCCACACTAGCTTTTTTTCTTAATTTCCTACCATGCCTGCCACTAGGGGGAGTTCTGGTGAAGTCACCAGTGTGGAAAATCCTGCATGGGTGGAGCTGCATCAAATGGGAGATCTTCAGGAAAGAAGCCCAGATAAGGCCCTTGTGTAGAGGTGACCGTGGGCAGTAAAGAAAATGAAACAGTGGGTCATGGAACGGTGCCCTGCATGTAACCCCTTAAGAGTAGCTGCTTCTGCAACACATTCTTCGCACCATTCCCATGCTGATTCACCTCTCCAAATATTAGATCCTGTGTCTCTCCCTCCTCCCCCCGACCCCAAAGGCCTGAGGAAGCGCCTAGTGCGGACAGCTAGGTCAGCCGTGAAGTTGAGAGCTTACCACTTTGGAGCACATGCTCGGAGAGTAATTGCTCCCATGTGTTGCCAAACTTTCACTTGATTTGCGCTCTGAAAAATGTCCGTGTTCTCATGCTCTGTGTGCAGAACTCCCACGGTCTTCAGCTGGTTTTTGCACACAGCAGCTGTGGAACTGAGACTCAAGCAGTAGGTCATGAGGGAAATGGGTTTGGGTCTTCTCCCCTTACTATAACAATGGGCCCTGCCAGATGGGACACTTTCAATCCCATCTAAGTTAGCTGTAATTTGTTCCCAGGGTTGGCTTGTTCCTTACCCCAGTTCCTGACAAGGTGGCATGATCTAGATGAACATACTGGTCCCTAAGCTAGAATAAATCTCCTAGTTGTACTAGTGTTCAGGAGTTATGCAACTTTCTCCAGCCCAAGGAATAAAAAGGCACATTTCACTGTCCACGCATAGTCTGAATGTCCCTGGGTGAGCACTTCATGGCTTGCGAAGGGTGTACGTGAAATGTTTTTATATAATTATACATAGAACTGTAGCAAATCTGTCCTACCTGGCTGGGATTTAGCAATTGTCTCTTTGCTCTGCACTTCAGGCAGTTGGAAAGTCACAGTGACAGCTAGGATAAAGCTCTGGTCATCCTGCTCCGAAAAGAGCTTGGGCCAAAGAAAGATTTCCATTAGGAGTGAGCCATATAGAGGTTATAACCAGGGCTTGGGGTTTTGGGTTTTAACCAGCAAATACTAGTAAAACACTCCCAGTTCAAAATAAATGAAATTGTTGTTGTTCATCCAATATGCACCAGAAAAATACCAGAAATAGTTACTCAATTTATGTTGACTTCACTCCTTTCCCAGTGCAGTTTGTTTGCATAGGTGATGTTCCTGATCCCAGGCTTGTCTCTAACAGCTTGTTTACACTGAGCAGTAATGTGGACTCTGGGGGTGTGATTTCTAAAGCACAGTAATGTGTTGCACATTCATTGATCTGTGTAGACCCTACAGGTGTGCACTAAAGGTGCTCTAGTGTGCTTTAATGTAGTGCTGTTTGAAACAGTACTTCATGTATAAAAGACAAAGCTAATTTTTTGACATCTACGTAGAACTCAAAAATTGTTAAAAGAAAACCAAAACCAAAAATGAAACTAATAAACCCTGAAAAACAAGTTATAACACAAAAATTAAGCCGTTCTGATTCCATCCAGTAGGTGGCAATGGTGCACATAACCAAATTCATCAGTGTGCTTTACGTAAATATATACATACATAGCAAAAGATCATGAATAGCATCTAAATAATTTGAAATATTAACTATATCGTCAAGATGCTGCTCTGAGCACAGGCTACAGTTATTGTCTGTCTCCATTCAGATTCTGTTGTGGCTCTTTAAATCAGTTTTATGGATTCTCTCAACAATATCGCTGCCGCAACAGTGGGATTGCTGCAATGGGGAGTTTTGTTGCAAATCTTGACATGTTGATCGCTCCCTGCAGCTGCCTGCAGACTGGGGCAGTGCTTACATCCCAGCTGGTGCAGTAATGCCATGTGATCTGTAGCCACAGAAGTTCCCGACTTTGAGGGAATATTGGGGCAGCAGGCAGCGCCCTCTGGTGGGAGGATCTACATGGTGCTCCAGAGCCCTAGGCTATGAGTCTGACTCTCAGCACCCTGCAGCTTGGCATGACGCAATAAGTTGTTCAAGCAAAGCCGCCTCCTCTGGTGTGGGAAAGGGGTGTTGCCAGCCATAACAGTCTGTAGCTCTGCGGGGTTTGTTCCAACACAAGGAGTCGGCTGTTCTGAAACATGTTTCTTCTTCTGTTTTTCAGGCTTCTCCCATCTGCCCAATGGGCTCTACCCGTCGTACATTCCCCTGAGCCACCTCGAGCCCCCCCGCAGCGGTAGCCCCCTCCTGGCCCATCTGGGTCAGCATAGCCTCTTTGAGTCACAGAAAGGTCAGTGTGCTTGCATCAGTGTGTTTGGAACCAGCGTTGTTGTCCCTCTCTGCACAACTGGCACGGGCTCTTCCTCTCTGTCCTCACCGGTCCTTCCCCATTCCCATCCTCTGACAGACCTCTCCATCCACCCTCCTTACCGCTCCCTGCATGGGGGCCCAAGCCTGGCAGGGTGCTCCCTGGGAGATGGTGGGGATTTTATTAAAGACTGTGGCTGCACTGAGGCATTGCCCTGCTTTTTAACATTGGTGTCCAGCCGCCAGTGTAGCTGCACCAGTGCGAACCACCAGCACCGACAGGTCAAATGCTCTGCGCACAAGTGGAACAACCACTGCTGGAAATGGAGGTTAGCTGTTGCAATGCAAATTACAGCTTACGGGGGCTTCCCCTGGGTGGCCGGTCATCGGTAGCTCTAATTAGGGCAGATTCCCGTGGTGGCCATCCAATTTCACCAGCACGCTCTTCCGTGTCCAGATATCCTCTGTCCAACAGCCAGAGAGAATCAGCCCTTAGGTTGTGCTGATTCCTTCCCTTCCCCTGCTCCCTAGAAGGGAGAGACCTCAGCCCTGGCAGCCATCGCCTTAGATCGTCCCCCGTGACCCCTTACCAGGCTACTTGCCAGCCATTAAACAATTGGAACTTTGTCCCAGTCCCCAAAGGGTTAAGGGGGTTGTACTGTCTGATGATGGGTGACAGGAGGGGTCCAAGCTGAGCTCAGTCTGGAGTTAAAATGCAGAACCATAGCTGGCGGCTGGGTGATGCTCTGAGAGCTGAGCCTGGAAGGAGGCCAAGACGCTGATTTTGAAAAGTACCTTGAGACCCCAGAAGAATCTTGACCAATCAAGTGAGCATCATTAACCCTCCACAAGTGTAGTTAACCAATCTCAGCCCCTTCGCCCAGGCTCCGTATGAGCCAGACACTCTGTGGCAGCAGGTTCTTGGGTTGATGCCCTACCCTTCAGAAGAAGAGAGGCTCGTGTGTACCTCCCTTAAAGGCTCAGGCAGTTTCTCCATTGCATCACTGCTGTGCAGAGGACCCGGGGGCCTGTCTTTGACAGAGGTACTGTGATCGAGGGGGGATTCTTGGCAAGATCCTTCTCCCTTTCAATCTGATTTGGTGGGGTATGGACTTATTCTGGGAACCCCATTAGAATCCTGGCTCTCTGCTAATGCTAAGGAGTAAAAGTCTGGGATTTGTGCTGCCCCCTTGCCAAGAGCATCTAAATGCTCGTCCCACGTTGGTCTGACCCCATTTTTCCCATGTTCGTGAGTCACAGACTAGAGTTTTTGGGCTTGTGATGGGAGCAGTTGCAGTTGGGAGTTTGCAGTGGAGAGAAACCAAGGTAATCTTGTTCCATTTCATTTTGCAGATGGGTTTTACTTATCCGGCCACGCAGGACAGTCTGCCTTGCACCCCCAAGCCCCTGTCTCGAGGACAGCGGCCAACCACGCGCCAAGCACCCTGCACTGTGAGAAGGACCTCGGGCACCTGCACAAGAGCTCCAAGGAGGGCCTGAAAGACGCCCCTGGAAAGGAGCGGGCCTGTCGGGGTGACCTCTCCCTACACTTCCCCAAGAAAGATGGCAAGTCGAAAGAGGAGCCCCGGCCTCGCAGCGTGGTGGATCTCACCCAGGAAGCCAAACCCGACAGCGACCGGAAAGGGACTGGCTTGGAGAAGCCAGTGAAGGCAAGGGAGCGGCTGTCCCCATTCCTAGCCGAGCACATGCCAAACCGGGGGGCCGGCAGTGGAGAACCAAAGTCCAAGAATCCGCTGCAGACCTCTTCGCTCAACAACTGCAATGGTGGTGGGGACCCCATGTTGAAAGCGCTCGGGAGCGAGCAGGACCGCTGTGCCAAGGACCCCAACCGCCATGACGAGAACATGAGGCCTTCTGCTCATGCCCACTCGGACAGGCTGAAAAGGGGCGACTCTGCCATGACCCCAGGAGGCGCGTTGCACATCTCCTGCAGTTGCCCCTCCCCGCACCCCTCCCAGCCAGGGAAAATGACGCCCTCCTCTGCGTTCCCTCCCCAGTCTGTCCATTCCAGCATGTACACCATCTTCCCGCCGGCCAAGGAGCCCGGGAGGGAGCACAAAGTGGTTGCCCCCACCTTCGTGCCTTCGGTTGAGGCCTACAATGAGAGGAATGGGCCCATCCAGATCGCTTCCCAGGCCCGGGACAACAAAGCGAAGGACAAAGTGGGTGTGTTGCAGTCGCCCACGGAGCGGGGTCACACCGACACCTCTCGCACGCTCTTGTCCCAGGACTTCTCTTGCCACAATGATGCCAAAAGGATGGAGGCCCTGAGGGAGAAGGGGTCCGTGATCAGGGCCAACTCCATGGTGCTGAAGAGGCAAGTGGCTTCGGAACCCTTTCTGAACCGGCCCGGGTTGGGCTCTCCGGAAAGCAGGGAGTTCCTAGCTGCCAAGGGCTTGCTGAGGCCGTGCCTGGAGCCAGAACACCGCTCCTGCGAACGAGACCGCTTCCAAAGGGCCGGCTCCAAAGAGGCAGCTAAGATATATGGCACGTTGGACTCCTCCAGGCAACATCTGGACCACCGGCAGCTGAAGCCACCCGAGCATAAGTGGAAGCCCTTTGAAATGGGCAACTTTGCCACCACCCAGATGGCTGTGCTGGCCGCCCAGCACCACCACGTCAGCCAGGTGGAGGAGGAAGTCAAGAAGGCGTACCTCGACCCCAGTGGCCTGCAGAGGTCTTCAGCGGTAGGGTCCCGGGGCACATCTGACGTTCTGCACCCCACCTCCCACAGCGAAGGGTCTGCCATGCAGAGCCTCATAAAGTACAGCGGCAGCTTTGCCAAGGAGACGACCGCTCGGCAAAGCAACGGCAAGAAGAGCCCCTTCGGCGGGCTTGGCAACATGAAGCTGGACTCCGCCCAGCTGGGCACCTCCAAGATCCAGCAGCTGCTGTCCCAGCAAGCCGGGAAACAGTTGAAGAGAGACCTGGAGAGACCAGAAAGTGCCAAGTCCTTTGGCCGAGAGAGCATTGGGTCACAGGGCGAGGTGGAGGTCAGGCACCTGCCCGTGGGCATCGCGGTGGCGGTTGCTCGGCAAAAGGACAACAGCGGCAGCAAAGTGGGGCCCAGCCTTGCTGACCGGGATCGCTCCCTCTCCCTGAGCAGCATAAAAGGTAGGACCATGGCGTGCGTCTGACAGCCTTGAGCTCCCTCTCGTGGGACTGAACTCTGCCATGCTGGGGTGTGCCCAGAGGGGAAGGATGTATTGAGATGCCGAGGTTGATCTGGGCTCCCCTCTCTAGGCTGCCTTAGTGGAGCGAGGGTGAATGAGAACAGGATGGGGGCAGGGGAAGCTAAAACCTAGATGCTGCTTGGCTGGGGGGATCTGGTTGGCTCAGGAGCTTGGTTAGGGCCCCGGGAGCCTTTCCTCTCCAGTATCAGGAAGTCAGCCAGCACGGTAGCGAGAGCCGGCCTCTGCTGGCTCTACCGCAGGAGCTGAGTTCAGTAGCCTCAGTCTGCTTCCCCGTGTACCACAAGCCAAAAGTCTCGCGCTACCAGGGACACTTGCCAACTTCCCCTTGGGAGCAGCCTCTGCAGGAGGCCAGGGATTGAAGGGGCATTGGGAATCCTCCCCTCTCATGCCTCCAAGGCCTTGGCAGAGTGAGGTGCAGGGACAGATTGCGCTGCAGCTGCCTGAGCGGTTCCCATTCTTAGGATCCCACCTCCTTGTCCTAGGCCAGCAGACGCCTGCACCTGGTTCCAATGAGTCTTACAGGCTGGATGTTCCAACTCCCCAATAATAATGGGTGCACCCCGTACCCATTATTTAATCTAGGATTTACAATGGGTTTAAATGGAGTAGGACCAAATTCAGCCCTTGCTCAGGGAAGAGACTACATTGAACGTCGCTATTGTCTGCTAAGACCGAATTGCTCCATTGCATTAGTCAAGCCAGACGGGACTGAATTCAAGTAACTATTCAGCTAGACCAGTGGTTCTCAAACTTTTGTAGTGGTGACCCCTTTCACACAGCAAGCCTCGGAGGGCTACCCCCCCCCATAAATTAAAAACACTATTATAAATGCTGGAGGTGAAGCTGGCTTTCGGGTGGAGGTTGACCCCCTAGGTAATAATCTTGCAACCCCCTGAGGGGTCACGACATCCTGTTTGAGAACCCCTGAGCTAGACTAAAGGTGGTCAGGGAGAGTTTGCATATGTAACTCCCCCCATGCATCAAATAGAGAATAGATTCTCCCAAGATTGGGAGCTAAATGCAGTCATCTGCCAGGCTCTTGTTGGCTGTTTGGTGTTAGTCAGAAGGCCTGATGGACAGACATGGAGCTGCACGGCTTTAAAGCCAGAGGGCTGCAAACCTGCCATTGGATTCTTCATTTAACTTGTAGAGTTTCTTTTTATACCAGGCTTCTTATGTTCATTCTGTCCTGCATCCTGGTTGTGATGTGCCCACTCTGACCCTGCACTACACAGAAACACACACACTTTCTCTGATCATTTTTAACAGGTTTCCTTTTAAATCTAGCACCCCGCTTATTTGATTTTCACTGCCTTTCACCTTTCCAAGGTGCAGAGATCACCCGAGGGGGCTGCTGTCTGACTGAGTTCACACTTTGGTCCTTGTTTTAAATAGAAGCAAGGCATTTTAAGAGCAAACCTCTGAAAACTCATACTTGCAATTGGTCTAACTGACCACTGGATGCCGCTGCTGTGCAACACAGATAAGGCTGGGAAGCACACCTGTTGGTGTGTGCAGCCTGAAACAAATGACAAATCCCTTCCTGAAGCTAATGGGCTCAGTTTTGGAAGGGTAGCGGGAAGGGAGTTGGTTATGCTTTGGGATCAGTCTGAGTGCCCATGAAAATGAGGGGGTCACTGGTGTAGGTTAGAGCTGGGGTTTGTGTACAAGCTGCCACCTGCTCCGCAGAACGGGTCACTCTCCTGATGGAAAACCCTGGTGAGCTGTCTGCTCTGGTGGTGCATTGGCTGACCTTGCCTTCTGCAGTGTCACGTTGAGAGAAAGGTGGTCAACAAGCCCCCAGCTCCTTTAGGGTTTAGCTGCTTGAAACCAGCCCATCCAATGGCACCTGAAAACAAGCCTGAGGCCAAGCGTAGCTTATGGACGTGTGATTCACCCTTTGCAAAAGATGGCCTGGACTGAGAGCCATTTTGGGGCCCAGCCTCTGAATGCCTTTGAGGAGCTGCCCCCTGTCAAGTATGTTGTAGAAATCCACTCTGCATGGCAAAGGCACTGGTAGCCATCATGAGGATTCCCGTAACGCCCAGAATAAAAGGCTGCAGCTCTTGATATGGACAGATAATTGGCACTCTAACACTCCCGGCCACTGCGTGGACATCCAGAAAGTAGCGAGGGATCCAAAAGGACCCCCAGACTGAAAACCATAGTGTCATCAGCTCCAGTGGAGGGGCTGAGATCCTCTCTGCCACTTTGGCCAACTGCTTCTCTACCTACCAACATTACCCCAGTTTTATCTGGATGAAGACCTTCTTCCAGATAAGACAAAACCACCGAGAGCTTCCTGGTGCTGGAGACCCCATGCTGTCGCTGTCACGGCCAACAGCCTCTTGTGCACGTCAGACAGGAGGAGCAATGGGATAGAGCCCAGAGGGAAAATGAACCATTGCTACCCCCAAAGGCTCATCAGTAAGCAAAGAGCAACTCAAGTCTGACTCTGGCAGGGGCCAGCAGGAACGTTTAGGCTGCTCAAATAAGGCCTTGTCCCAAGCCTGATCAAGTCAATACCAGTCTTCCCAGTGAATTCAGTGGTATCTGGCAGGCCTGTACCCTTACTGGTCTGCTATGATTAGAGCTGGTCTAGAGTTTTCATTTGAAATCTTTGTGACAAAAAATGAATTTTTCATCCGAACAGAAATTTCTCTGGGAAATGTACGTTTTTGACAAAAATATTTTTGGACTGTCAGTCACCAAAAACAGACAAATTTCAGCAGGTGTGGATGGGGGGGCGGGGGCAGGATTTTCAGTGCAACCAAATAATTTGTGCCCTGAATGTTTGTTTTCAGCTGCTGAAGACCAGAAATCCAAGAGTTATTGGGCTTTTTTTATGAAAACTTTTTACAAAAAAGTGGGGTCCTTTTCTGAAAATTTTTTGTAAGGAAAAAGAAATCCCCCTCAGCAGCTCTAATGATGGCATTTACTTGTGTTTCCAAAGTAAGGGGACCAGGTTGAGGGTTGGGGGCGCATCCATTCACAGGCCCTTCTCATCACATAAACTTGAATTGATTTAAATGAAGGTATAAGGATCTTTTTTTCTTTTTTTCAAATCACTTTAGTTAAGCTGGTGCAAGTCTTTTTTTTTTTTAGTTCAGTTTGATTTTAGTTGTATCTGGTTTTAAAAAAAGCAGATTAACCTAAACCTACACAAACCAAAATCAGAGCATCTACTGCGGTGAAGAAGTGGCTTGCACCAGTTTAACTAAATCAGTTTGAAAAACAATGTAAATTAAGCTGATGCAATATCATGTAGAGTGGCCACGACTGCCCTTACCTGGCTTCCTAAGGATGTTGTCGTGTTAGGGATCTTATTTATAATGAACCTCTCTTTTCTGCTCTGTTGTTTCCCTGGTGTCTGTGGATGCCTTTGACTGTACCATCCTGCTCTCCAAGTGCATTTTAGAGTAGCACTGAGGCATCTCTGAGACGCATGCTCCCAATAGAGTAAACACACAGTCAGTGCAGGGGAACAGCACTGGAGTCAGTCCTCCTGCAGTTGAATAGAGGGGTCAGAGGGGATAAATGACCTTGTGTTTCCAGGGTCCCTGGGCGCTGCATCTTACATTAAAATACACTTCTAACGAGATGCTCCCAATAGTGTAATAACTCCTCCACCCCGCCCTCATTGCAACAAAAACAGACCCAAGGGAGTGCAGTCAACAAGTGGTAACAAGCGTGGGGCTGTCAGGATTTCTGCTGAAAGAACGCCTGGTTCAGATGGGAATGGGTCCAAGAGCCTAGCAGGGAGAGTTGGGGCTCAGGATATGTAGGTGGGAATTCAGCTAAGGAGGAAATTAACATCTTTTTGAACCCATTCCTGCTTTGTTGAGAGGCTGAAACGTCTGGGTTATAAAGCCACACTACTCCTTTGCCAACTGAACTGACTGTGTTCTGATCTGTGTCAGCCCCATTAACACAGCCAAGGCCCAGCGGCCAAGCTCAGCGTGCCGAAGAAGCTCAGCGTGCCGAAGGGGTGCGGGCTATCGAGCTGATGTGTCTTGGTCGAGGGAGGGCCTCAGTACTCCAGAGCAGAGGGAGGAAAGTGATGGGATTTGCAGTTTGGGTCTCAGAATATATGGCAGAGATGCAGAAATTCCAAGCTCGAGGGAGTAACCTCCTGGCAGTTCCCAGCTGTGAGCACCTCTGAACCCACCAGTCAGACCTGGTCACCCTGTGTTCCTGAAATGCCAGGTCCCCTGACCTTGTCACCACTTCTCCCCATTCCTCCTACTGGCACCTCTCCTCTGTCAGCCCACTGCCTTGCCTGTACTCTCTGTCAGACCTCCTGTCTGAGCCGGGATTGATTGATTGGCAGTGCTGAGGGAGACTGAGTGAGACAAACATGTTCATTCATCTTATCTTTTTACTTCGCCAGAGGGGCAGAGATTCATCACCCCGGCCATCACATCCCAGCCCAAACCTTTGTTTGGAGAGTCATTTTTCTCTCTCTTAGCAGCCTCCTCCCCTGTAACATCCCCTATCCCATTCCCATAGACCCCTTGGGTCTTTCCACGCTCTCTTCTACTGTGGCTTGAGCCATCAGAAGGCCTCATAGCCAACACGGGGGGCTGTTTGTTAAGCCATTCAGGCACCCAGACCCTCCCAGCCTGCGTTAAATGTAATTTACGGAGCCGAACTAAAAGGCTGCAAACAAAGGTTGAATTCTAACAGGCCTCCGGGTCTGTTGCTAAGTGATGGAACTGGCTTTCATACAGAAAATAAGGCCGTTCTTTTTCTTTCTCTACCGTCCTTTCCCCTTGTGCGCCAAGAGAGATTCTACTAATAACATTAGCTTGCTTGCGCTGAGTGGACGGTGCGTGAATGTTTAGACCTTTGAAGAAAGAGAAAGCAGGCTTTAGTTGGCTAATCTGTAGTATTTGGCAAGTAAAATGCAGGTATTTAGTACTGGGCATTGGTTGCTAAGGAAACAGGCCTAAGCTTTTCCTCTGTGCATAAGTGATTGAATTTGGTATGCGCTCCATGCGTCATGTTCATATAGACGGACAAAATGGGCATTCACAGACAGGGACAATCGCTGGTTTGTACAGAAAAGGGACCATCCCTTTTATGGGAGGGAGAATTCTGTAAGCAAGAACGAATGGGGGGAGGTGGGGGTTGGTTTAAAAAATAAAAGCCCAGCTATAAATAGTAGATCTGAAATAATATAGATGGCAAATAAATAAATAAAATAAAATAAGCTCTGCAAATAGAAAGGCTGGTGAAACAGCCCATGAGGCCTTTAGCCAAAGAGCTATTCCAATTTCAGCTGCCAAAGAGACAGCCAGGCCTTGATGAAAGCTAAATAAATCAAAAGGGCTCTGAATGGAAAAACCTGGGTGGTTGGGCTGCGGGTATATGTACGTTGGCTACATTAGCAAGCTCTTAAAATATTCCCAACCCCGAGATCAGTTGGCGTTGGATCACAGCACAGTGTTTGGTTGTAGATGAGCAGAAGCCACACTTAGGGTGGGTTTGCTGTACACTTCCCCACTCGACCCATGCTGCTAGCTAACTTGCTGGCTGTCCCTGGAAAAATCCATCTCCTCTCCTCTCCTTTCCCTCTGCTCTGCCTTCAAAGAGCACAGACGATCCCCTTGGTGCTGCCTGTTTGAACAGGGGGAGGAGTGATGGGTCTCCCAGGATAGCAGGGAAAAGCATGAGGGCATGAAGCGGTTCAGCACAGAATGCCACTGGAGTGTAGCTTTTTACATGCCAGAGAGAGGATCCAAATGCCCAGCCCGTCTGAACAGGGCCTGTGCTCTCAAGCTGTGCTCCTGAGGGATTCGACCTCAGAGGGGTCCTGTCTCTGTCCTCTGAGAAGTCACTCACAGGGGTGGCAAAGAGGATGCTGCTCTCTTCACTGGGGCATGAGGCTGCCACCCAGGACCAGCTCTAGGCACCAGCAAACCAAGCACATGCTTGGGGCGGCACAGTTCCAGGGCCGGACTTTGAGAAGCCATTAAAACTAGGAAAGGATTAGCTAAGGGGTGCCAGAAACTGTCATCCAGTTTGATCTGCCTGCTCAAGGAAGCCGCGGCCTGTGGAAGCTAGTGTCCATAAAGTGCAGTGTCCAGCCAGGCTTCGAGGTGTATGCTGGCACCATGTAAAGCCCCTTGAGAAGGCTGGTTGAGATGCTCGAGAATCGGCCGTTCGCCTTTCCACTTGATGCCCACTGGAAGCAAGCAGGGGGAGGAGGTGGGGAAGATGTTGTTTCACTACAATATTCTTCCTGACAGTAGAAGCTGAGGGAATTGGAGTCTTGACAGCTAAAAAACACAGCCTGTCCAGGTCTGCTGAAATACACAGCAGAGCCTTGCCTTGAAAGGATCCTTGTCAGCAGAGTAGACTTAATGTTAAGAGATGCTTCCTGGTGCACCAGTGCTATCTAGAAGGGCCTTGGGAAAGGGATGCAAATGAACAAAGGTGCGGCTCTGTGAGACAGGGCAGCATGGCTGCAAGCCGCCTTGTACCAAGGGAGGCAGCTATTAGGAATTTGGATCGCTGCTGTGAGTGGGGCCTCACCAAGACTGAGGCTGGGCCTGCTAAAGGGGACCTGCCTGTATCTGGTCAGGGGAACAAGGAGGCATCATAGAAGATTAGGGTTCGAAGAGACCTCAGGAGGTCGTCTAGTCCAATCCCCTGCTCAAAGCAGGACCAACACCAACTAAATCTTCCTGTGCCATTGATTTACTGGGAACAGGGATAGGCTTTATTAGCTGTCCCCCACTCCCCCCCCAACCCTCCCCCCCAAAAGTACTAGGCAAGGGCAATAATGAAGTGTGTTTGCGAGAGCGCAGAGTGGGGGTGGGGATAAGAGGCCTAGGCAAAGGCTTTAGAAAACAGTGAGGAAAATATAAGGCAACCTGAGCTGAAAATACCCTTGGGACACAGGAATTGCCAGACTGGATCACCCCCGAGATCCGTCTAGTTTCCTATCTCTGTCAGAAGAAGGTGCAAGAATCCCCACAGTAGAGCAGGATAGTCTGCTCCCCATGAAGGTCTCGTCCTAATCCATAACACAGATTGTCGAATGCCCTGAAGCAGGGGGTGGTTATCTTTCTCTAGCAATTTGTTTGCACTTGCAGTTTGAACACTGGGTACTCTTGGTATCTGTGTAAGTGCCCAGTCCCTCATTGGATCTTGCTGTCTTATCCTAGGCCCTAGTGCTGCAACACCTTCCTGTGTCTGGGCCAGAGCTGGCTCCAGGCACCAATCTGCAAGGAGCGGCAGTCTCTGTATTTTTGCCCCCAAGCAGCACGTGAATTGCTGCTGCAGATGGTGGGAGCAATCCCTATGCCGTTAGAGCGGCACGCGCGTTTCCGCGGCGGCGGCAATTCGGCGGCAGCTTCTATGTCTAGCTGTCCGGTGTTGGCGCAGCTTCTGTCTTCAGCCTCCACAGAAACGCGTGAGCCGCTCTAACAGCACACAGACTGCCCCCGCCATCCACAGCAGCAGTTCAGCGCACTGCTTGGGGTGGCAAAAACAGTAGAGCCGGCCCTGGTCTGGGCAGAGTCCCTTTCATGTCACTTGGATTCTGTGCAGAGACGAGAGCTCTATGCTAACAGATCAAGGCTGTTGCTTCTCTGATGCCTTTTTTCTTTTCTAGAGTATCTGTGTCCTAGCTCTCTCCCACAGTCCATGGTGTTGGGCACAGACTGCTTTTATTAGAGTGAGTGCGTGCGTAAGGTCACAGATTTATAGACTGTAAGGGCAAAGCGGACCATTAGGATCATCTGGTGTGAACGCCTGTACAGGACAGGCCAAAGAACCTGACCCCAGGATGGCGGCTGTAGTTCACACAGATGTTGTGGGCTTTGTGCAGATCGTATAGAATGAAATGCAGTCTAGACTTTGTCTTTAAGAATCAATTCTTCTTGGTCTTACCTCCCTTCTCGTTTACCTTGGCAGACGATTATAGCAGGAGAGCTCTGGGGACAAACTTTGCTAAATTCAGTTGCTTGAAAGTACATATTTCAAACCACACAGGACTGGGACAGGAATAGTATGAGAAAATAATCCCCAAGCCCCAGACTCCCCATTTAGATAAATGTGTCTGTTGATCAGAGACATGATCAAGATACTCTAAGTCCCTGCTCCCAGTCCCATCACTCTAGCTGATTTTATGAACTACTTGGAGGGCTTAGAGCTGCAGCCCTTTGGAGATACTAGATGGGGACGATAGCCCTTGAAACACAGGTGCAGAGGGGAGACTACTTGGCACGTCTCAGACCGGAAGAGAGCTGCTTGTCTTTTCAGGGACAGCACCTGTGTTAATTGCTGATGGTTTGTGTCTTAGGGCATGGCCGCTCAGATGAGGACTGCGGGGATGACCGCACCCGCCAGAGGGACAGTCACTTCCTGGCAGGGCGTTTGGAGCGAGATCAGGAGAAGCTACTCAGGTGAGGTTCTGTGTTTTGCTCCTTCAGGTGTGAACTAGGCCGTCTTGCGGAGCACATGGGCTTGGGGATGCACCTAGGGAATCGTGCTTGAGTGCCTTGGCATGTACCCTCTTGAGTGAAATCACGGATTTAACCAGCAGTGTGGCAGGTACCCACGTTTGAGTGGAGTCAGCCCTTCTGGTGCAGCTCCCCCCTGGTTCAGCAGGGAGCATTGGACTTTAGGACCCCAAGGACAAAGACCAGACCTTGAGAAGGCTGGAAATTGGGAGTGTGGAGGGGGGACTTAGAGTGCATCCAAACCTGCAGGCATTGGGTGTGTGTCCAGAGCTGCCCAAATCTGCACACAGAACAATCCTTTCAAACTGCCCTGCAAGGACTGAAACTCCACCAGACCTTGGTGCAAACCCATAGCTGCTGCAAATGAGAGGCAAGGTGGAGAGAGACAGCTCTGGGTTGACAGAGGAACAGGACCAGCATGGGGAATGCAGGCTGAGCCTGCTATTAACCTTCCTCTTTATTCTAAGGGACCCCTGGGCACCGTATGTGTCCTACTGGTCTCTCTTTGCATCTCTCATCCATACTTTGAAGACCGATTCTTGGGGGTTCCAGTAATCTCCAGATCCACTCTCCTCCTCCTTCCCCAGTGCTCTGGTTCATCGCTAATTGACATCCCTTGTGCTTCTCAGTCTGTTCCTTTAGCAACATGCCCAGCATGAAGATTGACTCTAACTCTTCTGTTTTTACCCCCCAATGACCAGAGAAAGCAAGGAGCTGGCAGACTTTGCCCGGCTGCATCCCTCCAGCTGTGCCACAAACGGTTTGAACTCCAACCTCATGGTGACAGGGGGGCCAGCCCTGACTGGCTCAGGGCGCTGGTCTGCCGACCCCGCTTCACATTTGGCAGCTCACCCGTGGCTACCCAGGACAGGCAGCCCTTCCATGTGGCTAGCTGGCCATCCCTATGGTGAGTCTTTCTGGGAGAGGGAGGGTTGTGTGAAGCTCTTGATTTACCCATAAGAGTAAGAGGAACAGGGTTGCTGTGACTGACCATGGTGATTAGTGGCACCGCCCTGATTTCAAGAGGGATGTTTTTTTTTAAAAGACCCCTCTGAAAATAACCTGCAGTATCGAGTGCACCTGTAGGTGCTATACATCTGAGTCCCTGTGGGCAGCTGGATAGTCCAATGTCTCTCTTCTCTCTCCCTGTCCCCTCATTTGATGATATCCAGTACATGAATGTCTACAAGAGCCCTCGTTGATTGTCTGACCTAAGTTTTGATGATGATTCTCCTTCTAGGACTAGGCCACCCATCCTTGCATCAAGGCATGACTCCAGGCTTCCCCCCTAGCATGGGGGGTGCTATCCCTTCTGCCTACCAGTTTGCCAGAGATCCTCAGTCTGGGCAGCTAGTTGTGATCCCCAGTGAGCACCTGCCACACTTCGGTAAGCACATAAAGAGGATGATTCAGGGGTCCTGTCTTGAAGGAAAATAACCCAAAGCTCAAGGGATAGAACAAGGGATGTGGTCTATCCATGGTAACAGACCATGAGTGTACACGTCCAGTATCTAGTAAGAGATACTGGAGTTTAGAACCTTCACTCAAGGCTCAGATGGTAGATGTCTGTCCAGAAGGTGCTCCCTGGCACCTCCCCATAGTAAGTTTTTCAAGAATAAAATTCTAGGGCAAGATATGTGTTTTTGTTGAGGCAGGGGCACTGGTGGTGAAGCCGCGTGGCACTGGTATGTTGGTGGGCAGTGCGGAGGTAGTTCTCCAGCTATTAGTTCTTTGGACAGCTTTGTGCAAGCCTTGTAGACCATCTCCTTTCCCAGCTTGACAGTCTCCTGTTGCTCAGTTCTGAAAATGGTCCATTCTGTGGCCAAGCAGGATGGGCTTTGCAGGCTGTAGGAGATCTGTGGACCATAGAATAATAGAAATGTAGGGCTGAAAGGGACCTCAAGAGGTCATCTAGTCCAGCCCTCTGCACTGAGGCTGGATCAAGTATACCTAGACCATCCCTGACAGGTGTTTGTCCAACCTGCTCTTAAAAACTTCCAATGATGATGGGGATTCCACAAGCTCCCTTGATAATAGCTTGGGAACTGGGAAAAATACCTGTCCCAGAAGCTGCTGCAGAGCCTGGGAAAAGAATTGCCACCAGTGCTGCGTCTGGCAGTGTTCTGTAGAGGCTGTAAAGCTGCAGCCAGGTTGAGATTCAGCTGTCTGCTTGTTAAATTATTTCAACAGTTGCAAATATGTTACACCAGTTCTTCAGCTGCAACACTGGCTTCCTTATCTCTTGTAAAGCCCTGTGAGACTTGGGGCCTGGTTGTCTGAGAGACTATAGCTGAGGTCAGCTGGAGACATTCAAGCTAACAGTTGCTAGATTTAAATTCAAGTGTGATGGCACCATGCAGCCTTCAAGAGTAGGAGGCTCAACTATGGAACTTCCTTTGCCCCACGGGTCCAACCCAGACTAGGTTTGCTGGCCTTTCCGGCAGGGCCAACACCCTCTTGTTGGGCATTGCCTAGATGTGGTGGGGTGCAGAGTAGCGTGTGTGAGGGGAGAATTAAAGAGGGGGAGTTACTTGCATTTCTGTGTGCTATTAAATTAATCACCATGCAATCTGGGAAGGGAGTACAATGTAAATCTACAGCAAATATTAAACCCACCTCTATCACTGCTCCATGCATTCAGGTTCTGTGTGTTTTAACAGCATGGTTGTGATTGCCTTTGTGTCTTCCCTAGCTGAACTGATGGACCGAACGCCCCCTCTCTGGCCTGCGATGTACCCTTCTACAAGAAGCACCCTCCAGCATGCTCACCAGCTCCAGCTGCTGTCTCATCAGCAACTTCTCCGGCAGCACGAGTTGTACATCCTGCAGCAGCAAGCTGCCCATGCCATGGAGCTGCAGAGGAATGCGCAGCTGGTGGTATGTTCTAAGGGCTATGGCAAGCAGGGGGCACTCCCCTGTTTTAAAGTGGATCAACCTGTATATTCTTGGGAGAGCAAACATCAGCGACCTGACTGCTTTGTGTGTGTCCCCCAAGCATTCAGAGGAAGAGATCTCCGTAGTAGTTCCCAGTCCCTAAGGAAACCTCAAGTTCTGAGGGCATTTGGTATGTTCTAAATAGCCAAGTTCAGCTTTTGAACACCCCTGAAGGTGGAGGCGTTTGGATGCAGGGTTTTGGGTTGGGGCCATGTAAGCCAGGAGTCAGCTCACCAGCCAGTACTGCTTCTAGCAGCAACAGAAGTTCAGATTGTCGTCTTACAAAATGCGCCAGTGTTGGCTGTGCTCTAAACAAGGCTTTCATAGACTGGATAGTTCCTTCCTGAGATTCAGGACCAGTATTGCCAACCCAAAGGGTTCAAAAATCACGAGTCAGGCCCCAGAAGTCATAAGATTGGCTTATAAGTCATGAGATTTTTATAAAAAATATGCTTGGGGGCTTTTTTTAGTTTCCTCCTTGTTTTTGAACTTTTACGGTGCATGTTTTCCAAATTAAGACTTTTTAACGATAGAAACTTCCTTTTCGTTTTTAAATGAAAGCTGAGATTCTCACATATTTGCGTCACTACAGGCGCTTTAAGAAAAACATGTCACAAGGTTCATGATAAAAATCACAAGAGCTGGCAACACAGACCTGCTGCCTGGCCTCTCCTAAAAACCTCTTCCTGTTAAAGCATTTACCTCTGGTCCCTGCAAGTATCTCCTGCCAGACCTTCCACCTGCCTTTTGCAGAGAACCATTCCCAGGTCCTGTTCTTGCATCTCCATCTCTGACTGTGCAGGCTTGCTTTTATAGGAAATCTTGCTTCTGGTCTTGTTTAGTCTTGTAGGACCTTTTTGCTTTGTAGATTCTAACCTTATACCCTAAGAAACATCCTCTCTTGACACCCGTCTCTGTTTTTTGCAACAGGAGAGATTAAAAGTAAATGAGCAGCGAGCAGACATGGAAGAGAAGGTTACTAAACGGAGCCTGGACAATGCAAAATCAGGCCTTTCCTCGTCCACCTCAGGGCTGCTGCACCGAAAGCCACCTGTTCTGTCTCCTAGCGCCTCCACTTCCTACAGCAAGGCCGTGAGTCCACCTCCCCTGTCTCCCAGGGCCTCGCCTGTATCTGTGCTCAAAGCTGAGGTTATCAAAAAGATGGAGGAACCACCTACGCAGCCGGCTTACTCTTATCCTGCCACCCCAAGCTCCCACCCTTCCAGCCCGCCCCCTGCCTCTCCACCCCCTGCCCCTGCCATTCCTCCAAAAGAAGAGGTACCTGAGAACGTGGAGAAGAAAGACTTGGAACTGGAAAAAGCGGCTCCCAGTCCTTTCCAGGCTTTGTTCCCAGGTAAGAGAGGCCTGCTTTGGAAGCGCTTCCTTCTGTTTGTGCCTGGCTCGCTTTCTTTCCTCCTCTCCTTGGCTCTTTCCTGCCGCAAATCCTCCCCAAGACAAGACCAGGTAGGGCCTTTTTAAAGGAAGGACTAATGTGAAAGGACCAAATGTGGTGCTAGGACTGATGTGTGACACGGCACTGTGGCGAAGCCTTGAGCCGTGGTCCTGTATCCTGTGTTCTCGTCTTTCCTTGGGAGGGGTTAGTTCCTCAAGGTTGCAGTCTATTGGGGGAACAGTAGGGAGGATCCCAGCATGGACGGAGTGAAGGCTGAAGTCACCTCTCGCCCCAGGAGTGGGTTAGGTGAATCTTTTGGTCTTGCATCCTGGGTGGAGGGTGACATCTTGGGCAGAAGGAAAGTTCAGCAAGCAGCAGCCACTGAGAAGGGATAGGGGTTGGCAAGGGTGAAGTTGAGTAATCGAGAACCTGCCCCGGGGGATGAGCCCCATTGGCACCAGTCACTGTGTATCGTATTCCTTTGGGTCTCTTGCAGAGATTCCACCGGGATATCCATTCCAGTCCCTTCCTGCCTCCTTCGGACGACATTATCCCTACCTCCTTCAGCCCACCGCAGCGTCTGACGCGGATGGCCTGGCTCCTGATGTCCCACTGCCTGCAGAAGGGTCTGAACACATTGAGCTTTCTCCAGAGGTCAAGCCCATCCGCCTGTCTCCATCCAAAATGCTAGAGCCTATTCAGGCTACGGCAGAACAGGAGTCCTTGGAAGACCGGGTGAAAACGGAAGTAGAACTGGATGAAAGCCAGGGAGCTCTCTGTGAGCAGGACATAGAGGCTTTGAATGCAGCCGCCTCCAGTGCTGTCCCAGGACAAAATATGAACAGTTGCAACCTCCTGTTGCACCAGGGTGAAGCTCTGAGAGCTTTGGAACAGGAGCAAGAGGCCCTCCAGAACTGTCAACAAGCATACCAGGTTGCAGCCTGCCCTGCAGAAACGGAGACTGCAGCTGAAGCTGGGAGCGGGGTGGAAACCTGTTCTGTGCATATGGACTACGATGACTCAGTACCACACCCAGATATTGAGCAGCCTGGGCTGGACCTGGCACCCCAGAGAGAGGAGCCTTCTCTAACCATGGAACTGCAGAACAGTGACTTGCCCCAGGGGGGAGAGTTTCCTAGCCTGCCTTCGGATGAGGGGCGGCAGAGGTCGGAGGTCTCCTCGTACACAGATGAGGCGATATCCTGTCAAATCCCAGCTCTGGACATCAAGCCAGATGACCCACTGGCTGGCATGAATGCCTTAGTGGCTGCCACAGAGCTGCCTCAGGCTTGTTCCTTGTTGACAACTGGCAATGGTATAACGCAAACCCAGGTAAACCTGGAGGTGTCGCCCGGCCTGTCCCTGGAGCACTCCTTTCTGCAGGGGATCACTCTGCTGAGTGAAATAGCAGAGCTGGAACTGGAGAAGAGGAAGCAGGAAATTCAAAGTGAGTTTGGAAAGTGCATTTTGTCTCCTATCCATGCAGAGGCTGGGGACCTGGGTCTGCCAGAGCAGCTAGTGCTGCCTCCATACACAGAATCTCCTCTGGGTAGGCGTGTGATGTATATCTGTCCTCAGCCTTAACTGTGGTGCCATGGCTAGCAACTCCACAATGTTCCTGGCATGAGCTTCCTTTATTGTTGATGCTCCAGACTGAGTTGGGAGTCCTGCTTCAAGAGGCTCAGATGTGGGTGGTGTGTGCACTGTTCTTCCCTGTATCTGCACAGGTTACAATATGGAGACTACATGGTATAAAAGTGAAGGTGCACTTCACCCATATGCTCTCGGTGCTGCCAGATTAGCATCCTATTGGCAGCAACGGATTCTGCAGCCATTCAGTCTTCTGCATAGTGGGCTCGTTGCAGAGAGATTCCAGTGGATCTTGAGGGGATCTTGCCTCCTGTAGCTTCCAGGGAGAGGGGAAACTGAGCCTCCTTTTGGAGTATCCTGCGAGTGGGTTGTAATAGGCTAGATCTCAGGGGTAGGTCAGGGTGGCAGTGAGACAGCTAAAGAAGTGCTAAGGCAGAGAAGAGGTTGTTGGTCTCTTTGATGCCTATGGGAGATGTGCACTTGCCCTCGCTGAATGCTAAATCCTGAACTTTCTCCTAAGCAGGTCCAGAGAGCTACCTGGTCCGACCGACGCTGGAGAGCTTGCTAGCTGCCAGCACCCATGTGCTAATGGAGGTTCTGTCAGTCCCCTTTATGGAGAGTCTGAAAACCATCCGGTTGCCTCGAGAATTGAATCCCAACAAAAAGTACAGCTGGATGCAAAAAAAAGATGAACCAGTAAGTAGCTCTTTCTGCCTAGCTTGACAGGACATTGTGAACCTACCTAAATGTTCTTCCTCTCGCCACTCGTCATTCACGTAATGTTGTATTTCCCTATTGGCATTCTCCTTCTCAGTCTGGCAAACCTCAATCTTCCCCCCAACCCTCCTGTGTTTGTAGCTGAGCAAAAGTCAATGTGGCATGATTTAATTTCATTCCTTGTTTGTGTGTCAGCATCATTGATCTCAGCAGGGAGGGACACAGTTTTGGAGACAGTATTTGTAATACAGAACCAGCAGGAGAAGCTCTTATGCTATTTCTTTGGCTGTGGGGATAAACAAAGATGGTGGCAGGCTTCCCTTCCCTGGAGATGGAGTTGCAGATTCTTTAGCACCCAAAAGGTTAGGGTTAGAGGCAGAACGCCCAAGGGCATTTCACCAGCAAATGGTAGCTACATGCTTTAAGGTTGGTTGTGTTTTGAGCCGTATTTCAATCTGACATAGAGGAGAAAGAGTTCATTGGTTTATCCAGCCCTCTGGCCTTCTCACTTAAGAATTTAAAAAAAAAATAGAGGCTGTCATTGGTGCCACAATGTCTCCTAGTAGAACAGGAGCCTGAAATCTGCGGCACAAAGTGAGAAATTGCTGAATGTGTCTGAACCTTTGCACTCGTACCTGACCTGCAAATCCCACCCTAGCTGAGAGGCTTGACCTTAGGGTCACTTTTCTGAAGTCGCTTATTCATCTGCCCTGAAACATTTAATATTATTATATTAAACCACACACACACACACACACACACACACACACACACACACACACACACACACACACACACACACACACACACACACACACACACACACACAAATCAACTGGTTTGGAATGACTCTAGAGTTGTGCCCTGGAGCGGAGGAAGGCACCCCACTTCCAGGCCCTATATTGCACTCAGCACCTTTCCAACCAAGGAGGATGGAGAAGTGGCTCAGTTTAGATCCTGTCTATTCTGCCCCTTTATCATCTGGGAGGGACTCGCTGCTCAGCAGTGGTGACCCCTTCCTTCCAGGGGCTGGCCAAACTGCCTCTGCCAGGCTTGCAGCTCCTACTCACCTGGAGAGTAGGAACTTCACCAGTGTCTCCACATGATAGTACAGAGCACTGCTACGAAGCAACCTGGCCAGCCAGATAGCTTGTTAAAGCTCCTTCCATCGAAGGTTAGTATGCAACCTCCGTTTGAAATGTGACTCTCCTGCCAGTGATAAAATGAGGTAGATCTCTTCCCTTCTGCAGGTAATATGCCACTAGCTGTCTAAATGATTGTACCAGTGGGACATCTTGTCCGTTGATGAGCCGTTGGATTGGGAAGCAATGACACACCTGTTCTAGTCTTGTGGCTGGCATCTGAATCCCTGATTCCCCTTACCACCTCTGCCTGTCTCGCCTTCCCTAGATGTATTCCATCAAGTCTGCCATTGAGAACATGGATGCTATGGAGCTGGACTACAGGATGAGGCTGGCAGAGCTGCAGCGGCGCTACAAGGAGAAGCAGAGGGAGCTGGTAAAGCTGCAGCGGCGCAGAGACTCCGAGTAAGTCACACAGAGCTTTTTTTTGGCTGGGCAATTTCTCTGCCTCCGGGTCCAGGAGAACATTCTCTTTCCCCCACCTCCCCTCCAACGATGCATCTGCCAAAGCTTTGCAAAGCGCTCCTAGGCTAGTAAAATGGCAAACCAACCGCTGATGAATGCAGCTGGGCATGGTTGGAGTCTAGGGTACTGGTGGTCGGTGGGCGACCCTGTTAGTGAACCTTGGATTTCACGGCTCAGCTTAGCAGTTTGGTGCTAGACAACGGTTCTGGGTTGGCTTTTGGTGGTGTAATGGATTTCGTTTTATTTTGCTGTTGCCTCGGCTAACAGTCAAGCGTGTGGTTTTTTTAAAGGGAAAAGCATGACGAGAAAAATAGAAGCTTGACAAGACGAGGCCCTGGAAGGCCCAGGAAGAGGAAGCATGGATCAAGCACTCTGTTGCCCCCTAAGGAGAGAGGGAAGAGTGACAGCAAGAGCGGAAAGTAAGGCTGGAACGCGGGGAAGATGGGAATGTCAAGGTTGTTGCACCACGTCCGACCCGGGGACGGCGTTTCGGACGCAGCGGGGGGTCCCTGCATGATGTTGTGCTGGCAGGGCGCATCTGTGGCAGCAGGGTCACTGTGTGGCGTTGTGGTAGAAGTGTGTATCTAGCCCCCTGTGGCGGCGTGCGCCTGTCGCTGTAGCAGGAGGGCTGGCCCGGCGTCACGTTGGTAGTGTGTGTCTGGTGCCGCTCGGGGAGGAGACGCCTGATGGCGCAGAGCGAGCAGGCGATGGAAGGGTTCTGTGGAACGCTGAGCCAGGTGAAGAGTGGGGCAGGCGGACAGTGAGAGGAGCTGCCCGAGGCAGGGGCTGTGTCTTTGTATGCTGTACAGTGACTAGCACCTGTGGCCATTCAGGCGCCACTGCAATCCAATGAATGTCAATCTATAGTGACGCAAATGATTTTCACGAATCCGAATGACTTCTGTTCTGCGGCATTCGCTTCCTGGGGCTTTTCTCCTGGGCTTCTGCTGTCTTCCTTGGCCCCTAGTCAGTGGGAAATGGTTTGGCCTGGGCGTTCTCTTTCCTGGTGTCAGAATCACCCTCTCCTGTGGTGCCCACTCTTTGCAAGCCCAACAGGTTTATTTGGACACCTTGCGCAAAGCCCCATTGACCATATTTCTCTGCCCCACCTGTTGTCGCTGGTTGAGTCTCTCACAGTGGTGGCTCGGCATGAGCTGGCTTCCCAAGCTCTGCGTTGTCTTAAGAAGGTAATTTCAAAGGCACAAAGGGGTGTCAGGTGCCTAACTCCCATCGACTTTCACATGCCTTTGAAAATCTGCCTCCTTAGTGTTTTGCTTCTGGGCTTTGATGGTTGGAAAGGCTTGGGGTGTCCACAGGTGTCTGGAATTTTCTTGTGGGTGCATTTCCATTGGGGCCAGTTGTCATGGGAACTGTGTGGAAGCCTTGCCCTGGAAGCTAAGCCATGCATGCAACTGGCTTCAGCTAGCCTGATCCTGGAAAGTGGTGTTGGTTTGGTTTTGGGTTGGGGTTAGCAAGGGAAGTGAGGTGGGGAAAAAGCTGCTGTTTACTACTTCTGGGAAATGAGGGTGCTCTGCGGCATCAGTGATTTCACAGACATGGCAGCCATGAGCTGGATCAGCTGGCTTAGTAGGAAGGAGGCAGGTTTTTTTGCCTCTTAATCTTTAGGTGGTAATTGGCAATGATAGGGAACTACAGACAGCATGCAGGGTAGTTTCATGAAGGCTAGGCAGTGACTCTTTAACCATTTACTCACCTCTCCATCTCCATTCATCAGCTAACTGCTGAAACCAGATGGGGAGCAATGAGACCTGTCCTTCTTGTCTCACCTACTCTTTCCCCTCTCCTTCCCCCCCAGAGCTTGTAAAGAGATTGAAGAATCAGACTGCAAGTTACTTTTAGAGAAGGACAGTCTAGGAAAAGTGGATTAACGATTCTGTATACTAGTTAGTCTCTCTGCCTGAGACATCCCCCACCCCCCCTTTTAAGTTAGTTTTTATCTCTGCTTAGCTGTCTACTCCTTGCTAAAATGTTCATCTTCCACGTGCTCAAGAGCCAGCATTTCAATCTGGATGCAGTCAGTACAATACCTTTCAAGTCCTGTGAAATGGGAGTCTCCTTAGATCTACAGAATCTTAAAAATTAGAGGTGGGAAAAGACCAAATGGTTGTCTCACCCATTCTTCCCCTCCTGGTCCTAACCAGAGCAGATGATTCTCTGCAGCTTTTTCCAGCGCATTATCCAGCCCAGTGAGTGGGTTCTACCCTTCACAGGCATACGGATCTCTGACTTGTGCTGATATTCCAGAGAATGCAAAGAGAGCTCACTGGCACGTCTGTTAAACAGACAATGGGACGGATTCTCAGCGGGGGTAGGTTGAGGTAGCTCCATTGAAGCCAGTGGATTTACCCAAGCTGAGGATATAGCCCCAGGTGACCCATGAGTGCCTTTAACGGGGGAGTGGACCACACTTCAGTGTTTGCTAGTGGTGTGCAAGGAGGGAAGGGCGATCTCAATGACCAATCCTTTGCCTGGCTTGCAGACTGAGCAAGTCCTTGCTGCTGTCCGAAGACTCTGAGACTGGCGAGGGGATGAAGAAGAGGCACAAAGGGGCTCTCCCTGAGGAGGACGAGGATGCAGACAGCAGTGGTGGGAAAATGAAAGGGAGGAACCAGAGCTGGGATGAACATGATGCAGCAGCGAGCTTTTCAAATGAGGTCAGTACTCTTGTGATGTGTGTGTTTGGGGTGTGTGTGGGGGGGAAGCTGTGTTCTAAAGGAAGAGGCAGCATGGTCTCATGGATAGGGCATTGGCTTGGAATTCTGGAGACTTTTGGGAGTCTGTTCCTAGCTCTGCTCCTGCCTTGTTGTATGATATTGGGGATATCACTTCACCTCCCTGAGCCACCATTTCCTCTTCCACCCTTGGCCTGTCTTGCCTGTGTAGATTGGATGCTCTTCGAGGCACGGGCCGTCTCAGACTATGTGCATGTGGACCTAGCAAAAGGCGTCCCCAATCTCAACTGAAGCTTGTAGGTGCTCCTGTCTAAATAATATGAGTATGCACCACTGTCAAGAGGTTCTTTGTGTTCCTGTTGGAACGATGTGTTCCTCAAGGCCGAATGCAAAGTCCATTACACCTAATCAGTATAATATCGCTGCCTACACAGTTACTTGAATTAGTACTGCTATTAATTGACTAAATTAAAAATCTTTTGAAGTAGTAAGGCAATACAGGCATGGTTAAAATATAACAGCATTGCCAGCTCTCACAATTGCATCATGAGTCTCATGATATTTGGTGTTTTTTTTAAAGCCCCAGATTCTGGAGTCATGTGATTACCCAAGATTCTCAGCTGTCATTTTAAAAAAATAAGTAAGATTTTGGCCCTCATGCCTGTCGAATAAAGCTTGGATACGTGCCCTGAGTGTACCTTGATGCTTCAAAATTCAGATTTTGGTATGCCTGGTGCTAGGTACAACAGGGCAAAGCATACTTTCTGTACCCCCCTGTGTATGGCACATCCCCATGGAAATGCCCTTGGAACATCAACCCTAAGGAGACTGTGCGGAGGGAGAAGGAGACAGCGGAGGCCACATCCGGCTACGACAACAAAGGGGTTAAGTCGTCCCTTTCTAGGCCTTGTTTTGGAGTGCCCAATGAACTGAAGTTAGGCTCATCAGGAGAGTCAAGGCTCGGGGGTATTCATATGTGGCCATTCTCTCTCCCTCCTCTGCAGCTGAAGATGAAGAAGAAGAAGGTGGCGTCAGATCAGGAGCAGCTGGCAAGCAAGCTTGACAAGGCCCTGTCTCTCACCAAACAGGACAAGCTCAAATCCCCCTTCAAGTTTGCAGACTTTTCTGGAGGGAAACAGAAAACTAGTGGAGGTGGCAGCAGATATATGTCTCCCCACGAGCACCTGCCAGGCAAGGATGAGAAGAGAAACCTGGCCAAGAGCCTGAGCCTGGCGCTGAAAAGTGTCAAGGAAGGTAAAAACAAAATGGCCACCAAAATGAAGAAGATGGAGGTGGGGTTAAAGGTCAAAGGTCAGCTGAAGGTTTCCCATTCACCAGCAATATCGGAAGTTAGCAGCTACTCCTATAGTAAGTAACCTCTGGTTCCTCTCTATTGTGAATGGTTCTTGGGCTTTGTGGGAGCTTTTAGCCTTTAAGTGACAGCATCTCAGGTAGATTGGAGATGGATCTAATTTTGCTTTCCTGTGAAAAAGTCACCTCCTCCTTAGCTGACTGTATAGCTGACTGAGCAGACTCTTGGTGCTTGTTTTGAGTGAGTTTGCATCGTGGTGGGGAGGATGAGGTGTCGTTGGTTCCAAAGGCAGTGAACACTGAGAGCGTATTGCACGTCTTGTGCTGGCTATTCTGCCTATATTGGGTTCAGCTGACTTTATAAAGCAGGGAAATACACTATTTGCATCTGGAGCTGTGGACTGTCTAAGTCCTGAATGTTCCTCTTCCTTTGGGCTACACCTGCCACATATCCCTGCTTTCTTTGCTGTTATGTGCTCTCCGTCCATCTGCTGGACCAGTCTTCAGGGTTTCTGCTCCAGGGGTTGACTAGTATTTGACTTATCACCTTGTTTTTAGGGGGTAATGTAGAGTTGACTGTAGGTGTATGGTAAGGAGGCAGCTGTCAGGTAACGTATATAAGATGGTGCTGGGATAGCACTGAGAATACTATAGTCATTAACAAGCTTGTCCCTTCTGGCCACTTGGTCCCCGGTCTCCTCTAAACACATTTCCGTGTTCCTGCCTAGCTGTCTGCCTCAGGCATCATCAGGTCTCATTTGTACCCCAAAATCTATTATGTTGTCTGCAGCTCCCCCTTTTTGAAGCAGTGCTGCAGCTGATGCAAAAGATTCTGGCTTTGGGAAGGAAGTTTCCTCATGCATATAACTAAGAGTAGCTAGGGATACCCTTTGGAAGACAAAAGGCCACAGACTGAAGACGGGGTTGGGTTGGTGGGAGAAAGGGAACAACGAGTGAGAAAACTGCTTGGAGGAGGCGGGCAGCACTAGTTAATTGCCTGGGGAATAAATGCACAGGGCTAGCCGTAGGTGTATCTGTGAACAACGTTCTATGCTCATGCCAAACGTTGCTGCCCAAAGGGGACAGGGTGCTGTCAGCTATGAGGGTGGAACCAGTCTAGCCACCAGACTCTCATAAATCCTCCCCTTTCAGGTCATTCCCTGGCAAGGACTTCACTGTCTTGCTGCTAGTCTTAATTGTCTGTCTGCTGTCCACCTTTATGTTGGATAAGAAGCAAAAGTAGTCATCACGGGGCTAGAGAAAAGGGGAGGTGGGCAGAGTGTTTGGAAAAGCAACCAGCTCTCAATTTCCTTTGCTTGCTACCTGGTGCCGTTGGAAGAGGGGAAAAGATGTTACCAAAAATAAGAAAAGCTAGGGTGGGACACTGTCTCTAATGGCTCAGACAGAAGTCTGGGTGGGATGCGGGGCAGAAGCCTCCTAGGTTTGGGGGACTTCTTAGGGAGCCAGTAAAAATCATGTGTGCTTAATTTTTTAAGGTTTGAAAGTAAATTTATTTTACTGTTACGCAGCTACCAAAGTCCTGTGTTAAAACCCTTGTAGGGTTGAATGTGCATGACAGATGTATATCCCGGTACACCAGTAGCTAGAGATCCCACTAATGGAGAAGGATTCTAACAGTTCTCTAACGAAATAAGCATGTTAAATAAAATTGGCCATTGAGGTGGCAAAGTAAACGGGTAGCAGCTATATAGCATCTAGAAGGTAATGCCTCTTACAGCCTCCTGCTGACAATGATGCACTATCCACTGAGCTGCTTGTTTTCCCTGGAATATGTTACTGAGCCAGGAATATCCCAGTGGTTCCCCCGAATTAGGCGTAATGAGTTGATGGAAGTAGGAGCTTGAGCAGATGGCATTGTTATATCTGAGGAGTTTGGCTCTTGGCCTGGAGAGGTGAGGCAGATAGTCTGCTCTAGTTGCACCAGTGCTGGGTACTGAAATTCCTTCCCATGGAATTATAAACCAGCACTCCAGGGAAGCATTTGCCTGTATCTCCTCCTGTCTGCTAAACGTTCATTGCACGCAGACTCACATGACGGTGCATGTCAATTCGTGTCCTTTCTAAATCGGTGTGGGGAACACGGTGATTAATTAAGCACCCACTGAGTGAAATGGTTCCACATTCAGTGGCTATATTCAGGGCATAGAATTCTTCTGCTGCAGTGACACAGAAGCCCCATATTGAGGGAAAGAGTGTGATCTCCCCCTTAACAAGGGACTGCACACCAGATTTTTGCACTTCAGTATGACCCAGATTTGAAGGCAGGATGAGTGTAGATAGGTGTCTTTTGCTGTGTGTCAGAGACTGGCCTGTAACCAAGGAGGTTGGTAAGTTTCTTATCTCAGAGAAGGATAAGTGGTAATGGACCATTACCTATAGTCTTAAAAAGACTCAAGACCCCTAGATATCCCCACACCCTAAAATGAAGAATGATGCATGAGCAGGACTGTGAGTGGAAAGCAGATGCTGATTCTAACCAGTTGGAACTGTCCTCACTATAGCGTTCATTACACTTTGGAATTAATGGTGCATTCATGAGTAGGGATGTAAGGGTTCAAATCCACTTTTATTGACTCCATTGGGTACCAAATACTTTGTTGCTCCACTCATCAGATACTGTGTGGAAATATTAGACAACATCTCGGCATTAGGTGCCCATGGGAAAATGTCAGCTGTGTAAAACATAGTAATTCAGCCAAAGTAGAGTTTATCGTGGAGACTGAGGAAGAACTCCAGAAGCGCCGCTCCCTTTGGTGTCACTCCAACATAGCTCACAATGGAGGCCTCGCTCCAAGTATTGCACCATGCAGTTTGAACAATGACTGATCAATCAATCCACCAATCAGCAGATGTGGTGTGTGCTGTCCCTATTGTTTCCTGGTTCGCTATGTCAAAATACCTGCATGGGGTCTGGATTCATGTACAAATAAGGATCGGGGCTAGGTATATTCATCACCCTGTAGTACAGACTATTGCATCCTGTCTGACTCTTGGCACCAGTCAGTTTTGAATGGATGTATGCACTGGAGATTTTTTTGTTGTTTTTACAAATATCAAACTGGATTTTTACATTGGTGGGGAGTTCCAGAAGCAGTTTGGGGGACGAATATCTTTGCTTCTTTTGCAGATTTCTTTGCTAAGGAATAGGGATGCCATAGTACGAGTGTCAGCAGCAGAATACCACTAACCAATCCCTTTGTGATTTAAGAAGGTTTCCCTCCCCCAATTTCCAACATTATGCAGTTGGGCATTGGCATTTGTCAAAGCTGAATGCTTTAAGAAGGTTGGAGCTTTTCAGAACCCCCTTTGCCCAGCACACAATGAGTCTGCTGTACAGCATACTCTTAATTGGATGAAATTTTGAGAAAAGGTTAGCTCTCACAAATGTAATGAGTTTTTTTTCCATTCCTAGATTAAATCTAAAACAGCTCAAAACTTCTAGCTTAAAATAAGGAAATATCTATAAAGTTTGTCCTGGACAGAGAGTGCTGACTTCCGAAAGGTCTGTGTAGAGGCACTGTTAAATTATTATTAATTATTATTATTATTATTATTTATTTTATGTCGGTTCATGCATACCAAATCACAAAGTAATGATGGCTTAGGACTGCAATAGGCAGCTAGTATCGAGGTGCATCATCAGAGCCATTGAAGGGAAGCTTGCGCAGCATTGGCTCCACACAGCATCCGATCCACTTTGGCAAGCGTTTTCTGTCTCTCGTTTTCATGGGCGCTGAACTGTCACAATTTAAGACAATAAAAAAAAAAAAAGCAACAAGAAAGTTAATTGACTTAATGTTATTTAAAAACTACTTTGACTGCAGATACGGACTCAGAAGAAGATGATGAATCCCTGAAGGACGAGTGGCCTTTGCAGTCTCCATCTGGCTCCAAAGCGAGGCCACCTAGTCTCTACAGCATAGGGGCCAAAAAGAGCAGCAAGCAAGGTGGAGGTCTCAAGCCAGCCAAGAGGGGCATGCCTACCACTAGAACTCTGAAATCTAAACAGGCCGTAAGCAGCAAGCAGCAGTTTTGCTTGCTGCTTCGGGAGACTGGATCTTCATTCAGTGACTCTTCGGAGGACTCATTCGATCAAGGTTACTAGATTATAACAAACACAAAACAAAAACAACACTTATCTTCCATGTTTGCAGAGTGAATGAGAGAGTGAGAGAGTGTATGCGTGTATGTGTGAGAGAGAGCGAGAGAGATGGCAACACTGAGGTCCGCCATCTTTGATGGTCGAAGTAGGGGTGGCCATCTTTGTCCTTGGCAGCGTAGGCTGCTTTATCACCATCATTTATTTTTTATTTTTTTTTATACTTGTATCATTGTGATATTATTATTGGCTGGCTCTTTTAGAGCTTTTATATCAACTGGATTTTAGGCTCCACCTTTCCCCAGCTCTCCGCTTACCCTTCCTCCCTTCCGTTCTCCCTTCCCTCTTTTCCTTGCTGCCACTGCCGCCACCATGATATTATTTTTTAAAAAAATTTATATTATTTTTATTGGCCTGGGCCTTGTAGAGGTTTGGAAGGAGCAGTTTGGTTTGGTTTACAATGGGATTCTGTTGTGTGGGTGTGTGACGTGATGTTTGTACTGCGATTTGGTATACCAAGCTTTATTAAACATATCGAGTTCATTTTTAACTAAACCTGTGTACCTTGTCTCTCTTGCTGTGTCTCTTATTAGGCGATTTAGAATGCCGCTTCCACTTCATCCCGCTCTGCCTACCCCTTTCCCCACTCCCACCGAGTAGAACTGGAATTAACATAGTCTTGGGCGCGCTCTATTATTCAAATATCCCTGATTTCATTGGCATTTGCTAAATTTTCCAGGATGAAACAGACATATCTTGTTCTGTCCCCCACCACCACCCCGCTTTTAATTTCATTTATATTTTGCATAGGTTGTTCATTCTATTTTTTTCCTAATAGAATCTTTTGAGGCAGACACTACAATATTAATAATTTATTTATTGATATTATTTATCTTTCTGCTTCAAAAGGGTGGCTTAGTGTATGGTCTACAATATTTCAAACTCAGATTTTTTTTTTCTATTTAAAAAATAAATATTTACACACACACAGAGCACATTTTCAGGGAAAAAAATCTTTATGGGTTATAAATTTTTCAGATCCTGTACTTTAACCCACAAATGCTCAAGTATTTGGAAATTAGTGCACTGAATTTGATTCCTCTGGGGGAAAGTTCTCGTCCCCACCCCCAACTTCAAAATATTTGGCTTATTGTCTGCCTGCCGTTAGCTCTTAAGTGGGAAAAGAGGTCCCGCAAAACTTTTCCTCAAGAGACACAAGGTGGTTTCTCTTTTAGAACACACTCATTAAGTAATAATCACGGGGGGCACAGTCATTTTAATGAGCCCTGGAATTTTGAAGCTCAACTCCCACAAGAAGATAGCTCATCTATACCGTTAAGTAAGGGAAATGTAGTTGTAAATTTGAACATAGTGTAGCAAAATCCTTGTAGCTGTTAGTTTGTGTCAGAGAGCTGCTGATTGTTAGCATTTTGTTTGGGTTTTTTAAGCTTTTGATCTGATTATCCTAACCTCTCCTCTCTTCTCTCCCCTAGACCCACCTTCCCAACAAAAACAAGTTACTCATTTTTAAGAATCAGAATACAACGTAAAAGCTAGAGAACATTAATTCGGTTCTGAAATGAGCTTGCTGATGCATTTAACAAAAAGAAAACCCATAAGAAAGAACGAATGTTTCAGAGAAGAGACGTTTTATTTCTTAGAGAACCTGAAATGATCCAGTGTTGGTGGATTGCCTTTAAGGGCACGGGCTCTGTGTTTTCCCTGAAGAATCGGATTTAGCTTCCATTCAGTTTTACGTCCTTTCCTTCCCCCACCCGCTTCTTTTTTTTATTTTTTTTTATTTTTTTTTTTGCTGCTGCTGCTGCTGCTGTTGGAAATTTTGAGGATATCAATCCCTTTTAGACTCCAAGTTCTTGAGGTTTATCTACCCAACTTTTTCCAGAAAAAGTAGATAGATAACTTGTCCAGAGATTTAAGAACTCAAACTGGCTGTGGGAATATTTCAAGCAATTTATATGTTTAAAATGTTTAAGATCCCGATTTCAGAGAGGGCAGGGAAATCTGGAATAAGGGTGGGGAGGAAATGCATTTAATAACAAAAAAAAAATCATTCTCTGGTGTCATTTAGTGGCGGGGAGACAAAATGTAAAATATTGGGGAGGGGAAGGGAAGTTTGGTGGGGCAGGGAGGAGGGGTTGATTTTGGGATTCCTGCAAATGAATCTTTTCTCTGAAGCATTTCTTTAAGGGATATTTGGGTAATAGGGTTTCTAATGGCTTTCCCTGATACTAAAACGATTAATAACCTCAGCTTTTCTGGAAGTGCTCGCTTTCTTCTTGCAGCTGCTTGGCCAATCCCTTCACCCCTGACCCCTATCCATGATGCTTTGAATGTCTGTATCGGTCTCTTGCATTTGCTCTCACGCTGCACTAAAGAAGCAAAGTGATTGGCTGGGAGTAGGGCAGACACTGCTCAGCGAGGGGTCACTAACCATGAACCTGAACCTTGACCATTGTTATGTAGGTAGGCAAAATACCTTTTCTTTACGTCATCTGTAAACCTGAGACATTTCGCTGTTAACCCCATTAATAATAACACGTAAACATTTGCATTTTCTGGGTTATTTTAATTTGAAGATGAACAATGTCCACTTTGATTTCTCTGTTATGAAGAATCTTGCAAGGAAGCTTTGCATGAATGTGTATGTTTGCTGAGGACTCCAGAAAAGCCTTACAGTTGTAAAACTTCCTTATGGGCAATCTCCTTCTCCCAAGCAAAGGGAAGGACTAAAGAGGCAGGGTGTACCCAATATAGGAACCTATGCTACTTCCTATAATGGTACTGCCCTTGTCTTAAAAGAAATTCCTGGGGCCATAATCTAGAACCCACTGATTCATTACCAAAACAAATTATACCAATTCCTTAGGATCAACTTCAGAGGTAGGTGATTAAATCTCACTGGTTTATTATGGGATAAACTTCTCCAGCTGAGAGGGAAGAATAGGGAAAAAAGAGATGATTTAAAAAAAAAGAAAATCATAGAGGGTGGGGAAATGTGGGTCTTTGGTTCTGGAAAGTTCACAGTATTATCATCTTGATGGCTTGCAAGGTTTTACCTGGTTGTAGAAAGTTGACCACAGAAAGCCATGGTTTTTCTTTAGCCTTCCACTTGTGGTCAGGGGGGTGGGGGGGAAGGGGAGGGATTCTTTTTTCTTGGAGAGTAAACAGTGTCACTATATTCTGATGTGAGCAAATCTGACATTGTGAGAAAATCATCATTCGGTAACAACCATGTAAGAACTTTGCAGACTGTCAAGATGGTAACACGGTGAACTTTCCAGCACCAAAGACCCCCATTTCCCCATCCTTTATGATTTTTGTTTTCCTTATAAAAAGATCATCTCTCTTTTTTCCTATTCTTCCCTTTCAGCTGGAGAAGTTTTTACCCCATAATAAACCAGTAGGATTTAATCACCTTCCTCTGAAGTTGACTCTAAGGAAATGGATAATGTTTTTGGTGATTCAAATTATTTCTGGAGTCAGCAGCAGAACACTTGGGGGGAGGAAAAAAATCTTAAAAGAATGGGAGATTGTGTTTGACAAACTATGTGCAATCTGATGAGGGAAAATTTTAAAAATAATGTCCAGAATAGGACAGTTCAATCCAATCTGAATGTGATGGACCCAACAGCTGTCTAAAGTCTGCCTGCACTTAGCCTGCTTTGTACGCTGTAGGCCTGCTCGACGTTATGACAAAAACATGCTATTTTTTTCAGTGTGAAATGAATTGTTGTGTAGTTTTACTCCCCTTTCTCCTCTGCCCATCCTCTCTACCCTCTTCCAAATCTATCCTGTTACATCAATCTCTGCAAACTAAATAACTTAACCAATTTCTGTCCATCATTAACAAAACCTATTCACTTACTGCTCTCCTAACAAGAAGAAGCCAGGCTAATATAAATAATAAATAAATAGTAACAAAACCCCATGCTAACTCTGTCATTTTGAAAGACTAAAGAACAAAGAGAGTTTTCAATTATTCTCTTTTTAAAAAAAAAAATAAAAAATTTGGGGACCCAGGTTGAAATTTTGTCGGTAAAGTATTTGGTGGCTCTAGTTTATTTGCTGTTTGATAACATTTAAACATAAATTTGTGTGTGTGTATATGCATCTGTGTGTGTGTATATGTATACTTAAAAATTATAGGTAAAGAGTTTTGGTCTTGGGTACATGCTTGTCTTTCCTTTGCAAAGTATTGGTTGGTTAATGATGTTTGAGAAAAAGTATAATGTTTTTTGAAACTGTTTTTTTCTATCTTTGACCAGAGATCATTTTTTTCCAAAATGTTTTAAGGCCCTGATCCTGCAACAGCTTATGTACTTGCTTTACTTTAAGTAGTCCCATTAAGTTCAATGGGAACATTTAACACACTTCATGCGTGAGAGCAACAGAGCCTAAATGTGCAAGCTACATTAATCTGGCTGCTGTGGGCCACCATAGCAGCATGTAGACCCAGGCGACATGCTCAGTATTTAATCGTAAAGCAACCTTTGTTTTTAGCTTTGAAGTGTTTGAGTTCTGAGAGTAGTTAAATATACTTTTAATTCTTTCTTGTTCATGGAAAAAGTGAGAGGCGAGAGAGTATGCAGGTTGTGAGAGAGGGATGGATATGTAGCAAAGAAATAAATTGTATGAGTGGTGGGAGTAGGGGAAAGTGGTGATGGTGAAGGCTGTGAACATTTTAAAACATATTTTGTGTTCTGAAGATTGAGTCTCTGGGGGTTAAATATGGGTGATCTTTTAAAATGCGTTGGGTACATATCTGCCATAGTCTTTCCACTGTATGACAAAATATATTTGAAGTAGATTACCTGGTTGCCAGGTCTATTGTTATATCCTGTATTTTCAGTAGCAGGGATAATGATCAGTTTCGTCATGGCTTTTAAATCTGTTTTACTTTAGTGCATTTGAAATACTGTAGGTGTTTGAAACATTTCATGGACTAGCGTATGCTAAATGAATTGCTGGGCTTGCTGAAAGAGGAGCTTAAGTGTTAAATGAAAGGTGTGCCCCTAGCCCAGCAGAACGACTAGTTTCTTTTTATGATTTCATGCTGGTGGTGGGCATTCTCCCTCCCCTCCTCATCAACCAGCTCTGTACAGCAGAACCTGGTGTATTCATCCTACCTTATTCATCCTGCTAGGTTCTGTTAGTTTGGGTGCAGCTGATTGACTTCCTGTTTTAAATGTGCAGGCTTCACTAGAATGATAGTCTGATGGCTGCCATCTTGGCCAACTCACTGGAGATTGAAGTGGGGATCTGCAGATTTAAAAGAATGAGCTGCTACGGCTTGAGCGAGAGCTCTCAAGCTGTGTTCCAGATTCATAAGGTGTACCAGATTCATATCCACCACAGATCAGGCATAGCAGGCACCTTTGAGGCACACTTACCAGTGGCTAACTGTTGGTGGGTGTTTCTTGTCCAGTGCTGAAATATTCTCCACCACTCCTGCCAGGAAGAGTTGTTAGAGCCAAGACTCTGAAACTGATAGCGTGAATGATCCATCGTAGCCTCTTGGCAAATAAGTGTGTAAACACAACAGGTACAGCCCCGATAACCAACCTACTGTGCAGTGTCCACCTGGAAATGAGCTATGGATCAGACAGGACAGACTCTTGGGAATATATTGAAATATTTCTTCGTTTTTCCCAACCTCTTGGGCTAGTACTTCGTCACTGGTTCAATGCTGTAGATTTAGAGGTAGGGTCAGGAGACTACTTTTAATCAAATTCTGCTTGTGAATTAGCTAACGTTAAACCTTTGAGGAAAATCCTGTATCTTTGTCGCTCCCATGGATTGTGTAAGAGGGAAAAGCAAGGTAGGCAGGCTATGAAATGAAGCAGGGACAAACACCAGTCTCCCTGATTTAAGGAAATCCAACAGTCAGGGGGGCATCAGCATTGCAGCCATTTTAACGGAAATCTCCCCATCGCATGGGCCTAAAGCACTAGACGGTTGGTGATATGACTCTACAAAAGCGAGGTCAAAACTCCACTATGTGAGTTTCGGTGGTAGATGGGCCATTGGCCAATGTACTAAACAGTGTGTAGTGTGGAGGGGGGCGGGAGGTGCGGAAGGGGCATCTCTAGTTGACATATCTTTGATCTCTGCATTTCTTTTATAGCCCATGAAAATATCATGGGACCTGCAGGCTGGCATTTAGTCTGTGGGAACTTTTGTAAGGAGGGCAGATCTCAGTTGATGAAGAGGAGTTGAGATTGCTGGTCAGTGTCAGGATTTATGACTGTGTCCTTCTGCACCATATTAATGGGAATGTCTCTAATGCAAGTCAACTTGCTGGCTCTCTTTATGTCTCACTGATCTGGATACATTTTAATTTAAAAGTTATACTGCAGAGGAATAGAAGTAGTGCCTCTTTCTGCTTGTTTCTGAGTAAGAAATAAAACTAGGAAGTGTTCTTATTTAACCCCCTTTCTCCCTCCCCCCCCTTTTTTTTTATTGTCTTTACCTTTTGTGATGTTAATGTCAGAAATATGAGGTCCGGATTTCCCTGTTTTTGCTGGAGGACTGTAGAGCTAGTGAGATTTTTGACACCCCAAGAAACAAGACTGAGCAACTGAAAGGGGGAAGGAATTTTTAGTGATCTAAAATTCTTTGGTTTGTTAGTAGCCATTTAACTCTTAACTCCTAACACATGCTCTTTTTGTGAAAAATTCATCGGGCACATTCCACTGGTGAGTGACGGGATTCCAGTAAAACCAGGGAAGGCACAATTGTTTTCTGGATTCCTGTTGTTTCTAAGGTTAAAAAGCAAGTCGAGGCGGAGAGGGAAATAGCCTTTTGGTTTTTTGGGGGGGGAGTTTGGGGAGGAGGGGGACATTGAGACTGTTTTTGTTTATATCATAGAGGGCACAAGTGGAAGGAAAAATGTTTTCCTGTTCAGTTCATCTTTGAAAGGGGATTATGGTTTGATTTCTAGGTTGGTAGTCTTTCAGAATGCAAAGACCTTAGCCTGTAGGGAACTGAGAGCTAGACACTGATGCAAATAACATTCCTACTACTGAAGGAAACTGGGCATTCTTGAGGATCCCAGTTCATGTCTCCTTTTGAACTAGAGCTCTTAAATAGGTTTCCCAGGTCCATTTTGTTGCAATTAACTATACAGAGAGATTCCTTTCTAACCAGTACCTACTGAATCACACATTCAGTAACTAATCACCCTCAAGCTGCTTTACCGACTAACTAGCAAGGATGTGCTACAGGGAAGAGAGTGATGCACGCTTCAGAGTGTGCAAGCCTCCCCTAATTCCCCCCCAACACGCACCCCATCGAGTAAAAGATCAAAGCAAAATGCCCTCCATCTGTATCAGACCAGGTGGTCCATCTCTATCAGGTTCCCTTCGTTTAGCCCTATGACTTCACTCCCAATCCTGTTTTTTTCATTGGTTGTCCCACGTAATTATTTGGTATCACAGATCTGTGGATCCTCCCCTTAGGCTGGGGGGAGGTCCTTTAGCAGTGGGCAGGCTTCACCCACTTCCTGGATACCAACAGGATAAGGATTTGTCCTGTTAAAGTTGGACTCATGCCCATCTGCAACTGCTCCTGCATTACTGGGCTGGGCCTGAAGGGGCATATTTTGAAAGTTTTATGCCGTGTGTTAGTGGAACACACCTCATGACCCAGCTCCAAAGCAATCTGCTGAAAATATTACCCCTTGGGAACTGCCATTCTCTTCCCTTATGCCTCTCTCCATCTGCAATTATTTGTCTTAAGCATTCAAATTTCATTGCTCTTGAAACCCCACCCCCATCCCTTCCTCCGTCTTGCCATCTCTGTCTCTGTCTCTGTCTTCCCTCCCTGCCAGGGCACGTGCTGATTTCGGGTATTCCCCTTCAGTGAAGGAGAGCTCTGTTGCCGTTACAGAGCCATTCCATTGCAGTCACAAAGCAAAGGATTTCATTATGAAGAGGGAGAGGCAAAAAGTAATAATAAAATCTGAAAATCTTTGCCTAAGTCTCTCTTTCCCTCCTTTGCCTCATATGGGTTCAGTTGTGGGGATTTCCCTGTTGTTGTTTTTTTGACCGCACGCTACCGTGTGCACCTGTTTGAACAAGGCTGGTATTACCAGGCAAGTCTTAGTAGGTGAGGAGTTATACGCTCCGTGACTACAAGCACTTTCTTGTTTTCTGTGGCCTAAGGTGTCTAGCTCAGTTTTGGGTGGCTCTGCAGCGCGAGGGAGGACACCGCAGGCTTACAGTGGTAGAAACCCTGGTGCTCTGTTTGCTGAGAAGCTGCAATCTGATGCACCAGGGCTGAAGGATGGACAGTGGAAACCTGATTAGATTTGTAATGGGCTTCCTTTTTTCTGCGTGCTAGATTCTAGCTCTGAGGAAGAAGAGGAGGAAGCAGAGGACTATGGGATGGACAGCAACAACAGGCTTTCATCTCCGGCTCTGGATGAGAGTGGTTTGGGACTGCTAGCGAGGTTTGCTGCTAGTGCTATGCCGAGCCCCATTGTCCCCCCTCCTCTTTCCATCATCCAGCTGGAGGCCAAGCAAAAAGCTAAGAAGAAAGAAGAGCGGCAGAGTCTGATGGGTAAGTCCCATGGGGAGGGAGCTGTTGGGTACAAGATGGAGAGAATTCATGGGAGTGGAGGGTCCCACCTGTGCTGAAGGTGTGGGGGACCTGAGGAGCACGGATGGAAATATTGGCTCAAGGTTTTCATTCAGTGATGGCTTTCAAAGAGAGGGAGCAGAACCCTTCCCCCCCTCCCCCCACTCTCCCAACTCCTCACTTCTGCATCTCTCCCCCATTTTAGGCCAATCCTGAAGCACCCATGTTGAGGATACTGGGGTTGTCTTCCAGGGCCACTTGCCTCTGGAGAGGTGGGTGGGCTCCAGTCCATCTGGTGGTGGCTGCTGGCTCAGTGGGCCCAGACGTCATGGCTCTGCAGGGGGAGCACCAGCAGAGAGGGATAGCGACCCCCTGTGGTCAAGAGTAAACCTCATATTGCCTGGCAAAGTGCATCCGGTTGTTTGCTGCTGGTTGCCTGCATCAGTGGCTTTCCTTGGGGCTTCTAAACTGACACTGCCTGGCTGGCTTCTCTTTGTTGGGGCCCCAGGGTGTGTTGGATTGTCATCCTCTTCCCCCCCGCCCCACCCTTACCCCCCATCTCTGTGCTGAACACATGAGTGAAATGGTGTTACATTCTGACAGCCCCTTGCCCCTTTGTATGACAGCGCGAGGGAGCAGAGGAGTGGAAGCCCATGTGGCTGTAATTAAGGATGGGTCGGTGAGGTTTCCTGCAGAGTGCGCGTGGCAAGGAGCTGAGTTTGTGCCTGCTGGACATGCCATGGTACCTATACTGATCTGTAGTCTATTGAAGTCAATGGAAAGGCTCCTCTTGACTTCCAGGGGTTGTGGAGAGCAGGTCCGCAGAGACCGGGCTCCCGGCATGGCTGTGGGATCACAATGCAGGGCTTCCCCGTTCAGATGCACACATGCTACTCCACTAACTTTTGAGCCCAAAGCGCCACCTCCCTGGGCAAGCAGCAAAGGCAGCTGAAGGAAGCTCCATGGTGGCAGCAGACTATCTAGGCAGCATTTCGTGTATAGTGGGTCCTTCAGGGCGCAGGGAGTGTGCAAGACTGGTACAGGGCAGAGGGGACGTTGGAACAAGGAAAAGTGCTGAGCCCCAGTTCACTTCCTCCCTGCCTTCCCTCTCTGTTCTCAGGGAAGCTCTGAACACAGTCAGCGTGGGAGCAGCTCACAAATAGGGCTGCGTCCCACCAGCCAAAGGCTCTCTCCTCTTCTGCTTTCCGATGCCCAGCTCAGCCATGAGAACATGTGTTGTCCAGAGAGCCCGTCTCCTTGAGCTCTCTCCTGGCACTTTCCTGGCCTGCGGTGTAGTGGGGGGAGAGCCACAAAACAAGAAAGGAGGGCGAGGGGGGGACTAAAAAGAGGAAAAATGAAACAAGGCCATTTTATAGATGAGGAAACTGAGGCAGAGAAGTTATGTGATTTGTCCAAAGCCATAGAGAGAGTCGTTATGAGACTGGAACTCCAGAGCTCCTTACACTATGTTGTGCACTCAGATTGCTCCTGTGTCTCTCTGTCCCTATGTCTGTCTGTCTGCTGCAGTCTCTGTCTTCCACATTTGTCTTTTCCGCCCCATGCACCATGCTGCCAAATGTACCCCAGGGTGACATCTTTCTCAGGCAGCCAGATCTAGAAAGGTTCCATTTATAAACTCTTTATTAATATTTATTAAATGATAATGGAATTTATGGCATGCTTCAGAATGGAAAATGATGTCTTCCCCGGGAGCCCCGCTTATTTTAGCACCATTTCCATGCTAGATTAGGCTTTTGCCAACTTGTTCCAGTAGCCTCCATGAAGAATTTATAACAACTGCTTCTCATAACCTGTCCCTCTTAAAACCCAGAGTGTCTAGAACTTGTCTAGTTTGTATTAATAAAAAGGAGGGTTAATATCATAACTATGAATGGGTCCTTTGTTTCAGCCAGTGTCTTTTTTCGCTGACTTTGCCTTGCACTCTTCCTAAGCGTGTTTGAAATGTCTCAGTGAGGGAGAGGAGGAGGCAAAACATTGGAGAGAGAGAGTGTGCGTATGACATTCTCTCACTCACACAAACATGGGGTAACTTTGATCCCAATTTCATGCCTTGGAGCATCTCCATTCATTGTTCATGTGTTTGTCAGAGAAGGAGAACTGGAAGAATTGGTGACACTTCACAAGGACTAGAGGTAGGGTTGAACTGTTAGTGTCCGGAAGGGGAGAAACAGTAGTCTCAAGATTAGGATGTTATCTCAGGGCACAGGAAACCTGGGGTCAATTCCCTGCTCTGCCACAGCCTTCCTGTGTGACCTTGAGCCAGTCACCATAGTGTCTCTGTGCCTCAGTTTGCCATCTGTACAATGGGGATAATAGCACTGCCTTATGTCACAGGGGGATGAATGCCTCAAAGATCATGAGGTGTTCGGATACTGCCGTAATGGGGGCCAGAAAGGACCTCAGCCACATACTGTCTCAGGTCTCTGCTGTGGTACAGGGAAGAGGACAGCAGGAGGGGATTTCCACTTGCTAAGTGCAAGAGATCATTTACCTCTTCTGAACTTTACAGTGACTACTTGAGCCAATAGAAGGGCCTCTCTGCTCTCACTGACCAATCAGAAAGCATCGCTTGAAGCTGGGGGTTTTAATTAATAAAACATTTCATCCTAAGCCAACATAGCCAAGTGGATCTGTGTGAGGAGCCCAGCCATTAAGGGAGTCAGCCTTTGCCTCACAGGAGGAGTTTCTGTTTTCTGTCAGCCACCAAACCCTTTCATACTGAGCCCTGTCTGTAACTTGTTAAAATGAGTGCAGGCTTTTCTGTGGCTGCGGGGAGAAGTTAAGGGTGGCGAGGCATACCCCACAGGCAGCAGGCTGGGAAACATGGATTGATGTGGCTCTTGGGAGGTAAGGAAGGGGGAAGTGATGGGAATGGTCATTAATTCTGAGCGATGCTGCCTTGGTGGGTGCTGTGGGGGTTGTTCCGTACTCTTCACTGGTTACAGCGTGCTCAGGGGGAACAACTGGAGAAGGAGAGATCTCCTCTTGCCCCCTGTCCCCTCTGGGGAGTTCACTTCCATTTCCTGGCGTGGCACCGTGCAATGAACTAGGGTGGATTTTCTTGGGGATTTTTGGCCATGCTCTGTGGAGCAAGGGTAAAGTCTGGCATCAAAGCCAGAGGAGGCTGGGTCAGACCCAGCCCACCCCTATTGAAGTCGGTCATTGACGGTTCAACCTCCTTGTATTTAGGAACTGAGTTTGAATACACTGACTCGGAGAGTGAGATAAAGATCCGGAAGAAATCTCCCTCTGGGCTGCTGCGTGGGAAAAAGGGGCTGATGGAACAAGGCAGTGCCACCCCCGTCCAGGCATCCAGCAGCATGGACCCCAGCCCTGGGAGCGCTGACAAAGCCAAAATGGGGGCAGAGAAAGGCCGGAAGCTGAAAAAATTCAAATCCACCAAGGAACTGAGCTTCGAGTTCGGGCTGGAGGCGAGTGACGACGACCTGTGGAATCGGCGCCGGAGCGAGCGCATCTTCCTCCACGACGCCAGCACTTCCTCATCTGGGCCGACGCCCAGCACGCCAACGAGATCCACCCCTGTTTCCAAGCCCAGCCGCTGCGGGAAGGGGGCGCCGCTAAGTCCCAAAAAGGAGGGGAGCAAAGGGAAGGAAAGGAAAGAGCTAAGCAAGGTAGGAGCTGCTTTGCTGGGGTGGGGCACAGAGCAGGGGGCGTGACTGACTTGCAGGGGAGTGGGGCTGGGAGATTAATCCTGTTGATCCTGGCACTTGGAAGGAGGTGAGTTTAATGACCATCTCATCTCAGCAGCTCATCGCTGCTGCATGGAAACACCCTCCCCACTGCCCATAAAGGAGCTCCCTGTTATCCACTACTGCCCAGTTTAACGTTGGACCAGGCTAACTGCTCTTGCCTGACTATACCGGACCTTGGTTTAGGGATTCTGGGGGAAGTCTTGTCCCTGCTGAAGTGGTGGTTAAACTCCCATTGACTTCAATGGGGCAGGATGTAACCCCTAGGCTAGCCGTGCAATCCTTTTTCTACCCCATTGTAAAACTGGGGACTGGAAAATTTGCTCTGTCTCCACCACGGAAACCCTGTACTACAGTCAGAGGGAAAACTCCTGTCTCGCCCCAGGTCTCCCCAGGTCTGGTCCCCTCTGCCTCCCTCGCCCATCACATGGCCTTCGAGGCGCTTTGCCTTTAGCCCAGTGACCTCCTAGATCCCACGTTCTCGGGGAATAGCAGTGCTCCCTTTCCAATCACGTGCTAACGAGTCTGCTGAAGCATTAGGTTCCTTTGGCTCCAATTTGGCCTATTCACAGCTTACTGGGGAGACTGGATTATGGGAAGAATTAGACAAGTTGTGACACGACATCAGGTGGGGTCCTTTTCCAGAAGTTCTGGAGGAAGAATTCGTCAGCGGGGGGGGGGTGCAGGTTGGGATAATGAAAAGCTCTCGCTGGAATGTCGATGCTGAGTGCCGAGTGCCAGAGAGGCAGTGAGAGCCTCAATAACGCAAGAGTCTGGCAAGCTGCCTGCTTGGGCTCTGCCCTGTCGTGGCTGGAGTCTTTACTCGTAGCTCTGTTTGAATACGAACTGCTGTGCTCCCCTTTGCTCCATCTTTCCTCTGTAACTGGCTAGTGAGTGTTACTGATCAAGCCTTGTTATGGGCGGGGCTTGTTTTTGTATTTGCTTTTAGCAGAGGAAGAAGGGTAAAGAGGCCCCTTGCTGCTCCTCCTCCTCTTCCATGTCTCCCCCTGGCATCTCCAGCTCCCCCTCCGATGCTCGGGTCAGCCTGGCCAACTCCCTGAGCTCCAACAAGAAGAGTAAAGCCAAGGTGAAAGCAAAGGAGGTGAAGAAAGAGGTGAGGGTTGATTGCACAAATTGATGTCAGGTTGTAGCAAGACAGCTGGGTCTTTGCTTCCTTCCTGCCATATTGCATTGTGAGGGGGGAAGACAGACAGACAGACACGCCCTTTTGGGAGCTGGGATGTTGGTAGCACTATAAAATGTTCTCGCTAACGACACTGGGGCAGGAAGGGTTGTACGGAAACACCCTTACAGGCAAGACAGACTTTATTTCTTTCAAGTTCTCCTCTTGTCAGGAAGCCTAAAGATGCAGATGAATGTAGAACACCACCATCTAGTGACTTTTCTCAGGCCCGAGGGAAGGTACATCCAGATGACAGTTCAGGGAGCTCAGGACTTGCCAACCAAATTCCACTTTGTGCCCCGGAAGAACGTGGCCACGTTAGAGCAGCATTGAGGGATGTTGCTGGCCCAGTGGGCAAGAGTTCAAGACCCCTTGAATGGGAGTGGTGACTGAACTACCACCTTCCCCAGAGAGTCCCTCTTCACCAGGTCCAGGTTATAAGGGACACAGTCGGACTCTGCAACAGCAGCCGAAACACTGTTCTTTCTGGTTCTCATCACAAGTATCGCAGGCCAGTCCCACGGCTGCCTGGTTCTGTTCTGAGGGACCCAGCACGTCAACATTTCTTTTAATGTCCAGGCAGGTCAAGAAATGCAGCTCGAACGTATGAAAGGGCTCTCGGAGCCCTCGTTCAGCTGACGACAGCAGTGGGGGATAAACACAGCAAATAAACAAAGCAAAGAACTCAATGAGCTACCAAAAGGCAACTATCACTTTGGGTACGGCATTGGCAGGGCCTGTTGACTGCGGTGGTTCATGCTGAGGCAGTCTGCATCCTAATTGCACTGTGTCCTGGATGGCCAGGTTACCTACTCCGGGAGGGAGAATGGCAGGCGTAGAGTCAGGGCTGCTGCAGGGATGTTGCATCTTGGCCTCCGGCATGGAACCTTCCACGTCTAATGGGGATCACTTAGAAAGGAAACTGCAGAGCTAGAGAAGGAGGGTTTTTAAAATGGCTCCTGAGCCCTGAGGCTCGATCCCAGATGTGGCCGAAGTTTCTGATGTGCTCTTTTGTTTCCTTCTCCAGAACCGAGGGAAGGGCGGCGCAGTCAGCAAGCTGATGGAAAGCATGGCAGCCGAAGAGGACTTTGAGCCCAATCAAGACAGTAGCTTCTCAGAGGACGAGAATCTCCCCCTGAGCATGCTTGTAGAGCGGGCGCCTACCCCAGGTGAGAGCCGGAGGCTGTCGCTGTCGGGGGAGGGGAAGCTTTTCTAAACACGCCTGGTGTTTCGGCAGCAATGGCTGGGAGAGTTGGATGAGCTTTCCCCAGCTGGATAAAGAGCAGCGTGCCCAGGGGATGCTGCTCCGCTTTGATGAGGAGCACAGCTCTCATTCGGTGTGCCCTGAATCCCCCACTTGGCCAACAGTCGCAGGAGCGTGCCAGCAGTCATTGGGGTGGGCTGTGCTCACAAGCAGTTGGAACAAGGACTGGGTCCCAAGAGGGCTATGAGTTCTAATCCCCATTTGAACCACTGACTAGGATTTTGGCCCCCAGCAAGTCCCTTGACCTTCCTTGTGCCTCAGTCAGGGCAGCTGCAAAGCCGGGGTTGCCTGGAGAATCAGGCAGGGTATCTGCTCTGTGTTCACCTGGGAGCAATAGGATGATAACCCAGAGAAAGGGATTTGCATGATCTGCCTTTACCCTTCACCCGACAAGAGCCCAGTGATGACTGGTTTTGGTCTGTGCGTTAGCCCCTCGTTAGGAACTATGAGCCAGTAAAGAGCCGCCCACTTGCTCCTTGAAAGCCCCCCTACCAGTTTCTACATCTCTACGAGGTGCTGGGTTTTGTCTGGCCTGTTGGTATTATTATTGTATCACCAAAGTGCCTAGGGGCCCGCTGAGAATAGGGGCCCATTGTGCTAGGAGCTGTACAAAGAAAGACAGCCCTTGCCCCAAACAGCTGACAGTGTAACTGAGGCCAGTGGGAATGGCGGGTATTGTCGGAAGCTGTGGAATGGCCTATTTTGGTTCTTAGCAGACCCCTGTGCAATGGGATCTGTCCCTTCCAGTTGTGTTGGATGAAGCCGCTAACTCTGTGTCTTGCTACGTGATCCTGCAGCCCCCCGCTCCTGTATCATTGACAAAGATGAACTGAAGGACGGGCTGCGTGTCCTCATTCCCATGGATGACAAGCTGCTCTATGCCGGACACGTGAAGACCGTGCACTCACCTGACATGTGAGTAAAATGGCAGCCTCTCCCTGATCGACCCTGTTATGGCGGGGGGATAGCGCATGCTTTGGGGGCTCCCGTGGGCATGTACACACAGTATTGCTGCCCTGTCCTTCGTGCACAGTGGGGTTTTAGCCCCAGCTCCGCCAGAGACCCAGCGGGGGGGGGTGTCTTTTTAGCACCTGGTGTGTGATCCAGCACAGCTGATTCTGTGCCAAGCAAGCTGGATACTGATGAGCTGCAGATGTTTCTTGAGAGCTGCAAAGCTGGGGGCAGTAGCTGTGTTTGGCTGGGAGGAGGAATTTATCATAATGAGCTACCCTAGTTTACCAGTGAATTCCTCAGCTGGAAGAATGCAGCCTTGGCTAAACTGGGGATTTTGAGGTGGAAGATGATAGGGCTTGGAGAAGGTAGGACATTGGAACTAAGCCCAGAGAAAGGTTATTGGGGCACAGCAGGTCCTTCTTGTTAAGCTCTGATATCTTATGATGCCGTGGGGTCTTGTGTTTTCAGATACCGAGTCATGGTGGAAGGGGAGAGGGGAAATCGTCCCCATATCTACTGTCTGGAGCAGCTTCTGCAGGAAGCTGTAAGTTGGGCCATTTTACTCTCCACATGTGCAATGTGATTTTCGTATCAGGGATGGGGGAGGCAAAAGGAAAATCTCTCCTTGTCTGGTGGGTAGTTGCATCTTGCAGCGGTGCCCCCAGTCCTGCCCCGGATGCCCCATCAGCATGGAGCAGGTCCCAGACAGATTGCTTTATGTGCCTCGGCAAATGTAATTCCCTTCCTGGCATTGTGGATTCAGTTTCCCATCGCTGGCATTGGGCGAACACACACTAGGGCCAAGGGCTTAACCCTGTCCTGCCAGAGACTGTAGGACTTTGAGTCTTCCAAGCTGTACTGCATTGTATTACATGGAGGAATGTGACCCTTTCCTATAGCGGTCACCCTTCTCCTGCTCTGCAGCCTTCAGCAGAGGCACTTTTGAAGAGGAGGAAGTCCAGGAAGTCATCCCTGGGGAGGTCTCAGCAGTGTCCATGGACAGTCAGTCTCCAGGAACACTAGTGTGGAGGACAAAAGATCATAGAGGCCTCAGGCGTGTTAGTAACTTGCTGTCTCACCCCAAACAGATTATTGACGTGAAGCCGCCCTCAGTGAGGTTCCTGCCTGAAGGAACAAGAATTGCCGCCTACTGGAGCCAGCAGTATCGCTGCCTCTACCCAGGGACCGTGGTCAGAGGTAAGAGCATATCATGGCTGCCCCTCTTACACTCGCAAGCCAGGAGTATCTTAGCACAAAACTTCAGGAGAATCAGAGGAATAGTACAGTGCAGCCCCAAAGTCTGTTGTGATAGCCCTGCCAGGCCAGATTCCTTACTTGGAGTAGTGCCCGACTCTGCAAAGAGCCCCATTGTGGTATGTAATCATCACAGCTGCCTCGCGGGCCAATATTACTGTTCACTTATGCTGGGATTTTCACAGAGGCCTAAGGGAGTTAGGTGCTTAAATACCATTGAAATTTAACAGAAGCCTAGGAGGGGGAGATGATAAATTTCAAAATCCCATAAGTGAGATAGGAGCCTAAGTCCAGCTGACTTTCAATGGGGCATAGGCGCCTAAGTCACATAGGCACTTATGAAAATCGTACCCTGAGTTTCTGACTCCATTTGGCCTCTTTGGAAATCTGAGCCATAAAAAGTGCCTGTAAAGAGAGCAGTAGGAAGGGCTGTGAGCTGACTGCAAAGCACTTCCTGCTTCCCCACAATGCCCTGGTCACGTGGTTTGATGTTGACTGGCCGGGAAAGTGTCCATAAATGAAGAAGCTGCCAGTTGGGATGCAGCCCTTGGAGTGCAAGATGCACTAGCTGAAGAGAGCGTAAGAGGGGATTGCACATGACTAACAGACTGGGGAGACTGATACAAGGAGAGAGGGATGAAACAGTGATTCTCTATCTGGGAGGGAAGATGAATAAGCGGTGGCTTACGATAGCGAAAGGTGGCGGCAAAATCCAGTCAGAGATGGATCTGAGGCTATTGGACAGGCCATAATGAAGGGACGTCAGTGCAAACGAAAAGTGAATAGGCGTGAGAAGAGATGAGATGGAATCATGTGGTTAAGCTATCGGGATGACTGTGTTGAAAGAGTAGATTTGCGCTTGAGGACGGGGTGTGTAATTGGATCACAGGTTGTTCGCCCCAAATGGGTCTGGCTTAGTAGCAGGTTCTGAAACTGGCCCTGCCTCCATCCGTCATAACTTCCAAGTGCCAGGGTCTGTCCCATTTCCACTCTACTGCTCCAGCTGTGTGTGTTCCCAGTCCTCTCTTTCTAATGGTTTCCCCTCAAACCACAGGGGCCCTTGATCTGGAGGAGGACGGGGATCTGATAACGGTGGAATTTGATGATGGGGACACTGGCCGGATCCCCCTGTCTCATATTCGGCTTCTACCACCTGACTACAAGATCCAGTGTAAGTCTGGACTCCTGAATTGGGTCTTGCGTGAGGTTCCCCCAGGGCCCATGAGCAGCCGCCTTTTAAACCTACTCAAAAGGGAGATTTCCCATGCTAGGGAACTATCCTGTAAGATTCCAGGGATAATTCGCCGCTGTTTTTGTTCCAGGAGTGTGTCCTAAGCTATGTGGATCAGGACTGAGTTTTCTAGGGCTGGGTGTTGGAAGGAGAACCCATTGTGGAGTGATGGGGTGAATCCCTGTCTGCCTGGTGTTAGTAGGTGGCAATTTCCCAATAGCACTTAACACGCATCCCTCATAGGCATTGTGTAATGCCAGCAAAAATCTGGGGACAGCAATAAGCTTCTTTTTAACGGCTGCTGCTTAAAAATTCAGACGTGCAGTTTTGGCGCGGTGTGGTACTGGTTGGTTTGACTAGTGGGCAGGCATGCACCAGCATTGCTCATTGGTGTGACTTGATGTTACAGGTGCGGAGCCCTCCCCTGCCCTCTTGGTGCCCAGTACCAAGCGCCGCAGCCGGAAGTCCAGCAAGGATGCTGGGGAAGCAAAAGAGGGCAGTACACTAGGGTCAGACGAGCCAGTGGCCAAGGGCAAAGGTCGTGGGAGAAAGCCAAGTATCAAGCTGAAAGCTGGTAGGTTGATTCACCCTGTTTTAACGTGCAATTCAGTGAGTCCTTGTGCCAACTGTTTAATCCGGTAATGTAGCATTTCTTTTCTAGAGTAGCATCCCTTTGCCTAGGTGGTTCTGCAAACACCCAACCTGCACTAGTGCAGGTCTGCATCTGGTCTTTGCTGCTAAACTTCCTAATCCTCATCCTTCCCTCGAAGACAGCTTCCATCCAGCACTATAACCCAAAGTTCAGGGAAAGTGTTGAGCAGCTACTGAGTTTCTCTCCTTCTTGCAGGAGTTTGTCCATGGGATTTGGTTGGGTTAGAGAGCTAGTTATTTACCAGCTGGGGTTATTGAATTCAGTGCTGCAAACAAGATTTGGAAACTCCACTCTGTTTTCCCATGGGCATAAGCCTCAGCCATGAATTGCAGACGCACTGGGAGGCTGCTCCCTTTCCTAGTTTCAGGGAGAGCGCTGCACTCGTAGGGAGGTGGAACAGTTTCAATGGCTGAGCTTGCAGAGGGAGGGAAAGCAGCTTTGACATTGCAGCTGCTCCACCACCCTATGGATGCAGCACTTTCCCTGCAGCTAGGAAAGCAAGCAGCCTCCTACTGTGTCTGCAACTCGTGGCTGAGGTGAGGCCTGCTGTACCCTCCAGAGGCTAAGGCTGCCCTCAGCACTGCTCACCAGACATGGCTGGCATGAGAAGTGTCAGGAGGATGGCTCATGCTAAGGCACCCTTGGTTTCTATTATGCTACTGAATGAGCCACCATCTCACCTTGTATTTCAAGGCACGGTATCTGGGCAGCAGTAAGTATAGCACAGATCGGAGAGATCTAGATTGTGCTTTCTCAGCTTGGTTTGTGATAGAGGAAACTCATAGCGTGTTCTCTATATAGCGGTCAGCAGTTCATTAGTGTTAGCCTCAGACATACTGGCCTGTACTATTTATTAAGTCCTCAAAAAGGGCCTTGCTAAGGTGGTCACTGGCTGGAGTGGACAATATGATAAAAAAGCAAGCCATGAAGGAACGGCAGAAATCTTTAAATCCCTCTCCCCACCCAGGGCCTCAGCGCCTGAGTTACGTGCAGGGAATATTCAGCGACTATTGTGACTTGAAGGAGTCCATCCTGGCTTATTGAAAATGTCATATGGGTGATATTTGCAAGTCTCAGTCTATCTGCTTTCTGTTCCTTTCCAGAAGAAGCAGTCTTGCCGGAAGAGACAGACCAGGGAGATTCTTCAGCAAACATTCCTTCTGCTCCAGAGAAGACAATCTGCCTCAGCAAGCAAAGTGTGAAGGGGTCAAGGAAAAGCCAGCAGAATCCAGCAGGAGGATCTCCCCCACCTGCAGAGGAAAAACGGAATAAAGCCGGCAAAATGAAGATCTCTGCTAAACTCCATAGCCCACCTCCCCCTTCTTTTCAGCCTCCTGCATTCAGCAATGTTCTTGGAACGGAACCCTACAGTGAGCTCTCAGGGGCGCTGGGATCCTTCAGCTCCAATGACAACCCCTCCGGGAAAACCAAAACCAAGAAGGGAAGGCCTGCTGAGGAGTCGCAGGAGTTTGGTTCGGCAGCCAAGGCTCAGAGAAAGCAACTAGACAATGAAATCCTCATCAAGCTGGACCATGAAGGAGTGATGTCTCCAAAGACCAAGAAAACAAAGGAGGCCATGAGGATGCTGGAGGGGTCAAACCTAACCAGCAGGAGGGATGGCAAGAGTGTCCTGGGGCTGAGCTACCCTGCTGCATTGGGCAGTGAAGCCAAGCAGAAATCATCAAGGGCTAAAGCAGCAGAGGGGGAATCTTCAGCTTCTAATTTTGGAGGCAAGGATCAAGAAGTCAAAACCACTCCAGCAACGGCCGCGGAGGAGACTGAAAGCAACAGCAGCGGCAGTAGCTCGGAGTCCGAGGGTGAAGAGGAAGCCGAGAAGAACAGAGGTGAAGCTCAGGACAGCAGCTCAAGCAGCTCCAGAGCTTCGACACCTCTGTCTTCATCTAATTCCTCCTCCTCCTCCTCTTCCAGCAGTAGCAGCTCTTCTTCATCCTCTTCCTCATCCTCGTCATCAGCATCATCCACCTCATCTTCATCAAGCTCCAGTTCCTCTTCCTCTTCCACCACAGATGAAGACTCCTCTTGTAGCTCAGATGAGGAGGTGGCTGACGCCCAGCCAAGCTCCTCAGTCCAGCAGGCTCTCACTCCAAAGCAGACCAAGCAGGCAGGAAAATCCCGCTTGTCTTCTCACCCTCAAGGCCAGAAGCCACCGCAGCAGCAACAGCAGCCACAGCAGAAGCAACCTCCGAGCAGCAACAAGAGCAGGCCCAAAAAGCGGGAGGGGATCCATCTACCCACAACCAAAGAGCTTGCCAAACGGCAGAGGCTGCCTTCGGTAGAAAACAGACCCAAGATCGCTGCCTTCCTCCCTGCACGGCAGCTTTGGAAGTGGTTTGGCAAACCCACCCAGGTGAGCATAGCACTGTGGCTAGTTCTTTTTGGCTCTTGACCTTTTGTTTTCATAATCCCTGTCACCTTTCTGCTCTGCCTCCTCCCCTGCCAAGCCAGCAGTTTCATCCCCACCCTATTCCTGGCTGGCGAAGGCATCCCCCCGTGGTGAGATTTGGTGCGTTCCCAACTGATTTGTTACTGGGGTTACTCCAGGCGGGAAGGAAGAAGATCAAAAATGTTTCAGGCAGATTTACAGCAGACATCCGGAGAAACCCTCCAGCAGCAGCTGCAATCCATCTGTTGAGACTGCCTGGCTCCTCTGTCCATGAGCATTGGCTCCTAGCTGTACTGAAACCATAAACAGATACATTATCTTTAGGTGTGTTGAGGTGTTGTCGGTTTGTTTCTGCTGGAGCAGACACCCCACTGAAATCAGGTCACTCTATACTCCCCACTCCCTTCTCACTAGGGGTTCTCCGATCACCCTTTAACCATTCGATTTCATTTGTGACGTTTGCGGCTGTATCACTGGCCCTCTAGCCAGAAAGGGATAAATGCCTCCCATCATTGCTGTTCTCCCTGTTAGCCAGCAGGGGGTGCTTAAAAGGGGGCAACTCGCCATATCTTCCAAGGTAACATGCTTCATCTGGACCCACTCACTGTTGAGGTATCCTAGGGTTGCTTTGCCATACCACTGGGCTGACCCAACAAGAGGGCGTAACGGTTGGTGCTCTAGTTATCCGTAGTGGGATGCAGGCAGGGCTCGCAAGCTATCCCAGAGCTGGGGGGATGAGTGAGACTGGTTTGTACCTGATATTCTGTTCACTCAGCTTTGCGCTCCTAATTTCACAGAGACGAGGAATGAAAGGGAAGGCCAGGAAATTGTTCTACAAGGCCATTGTCCGTGGCAAGGAGATCATCCGGATCGGAGACTGCGCGGTCTTCTTGTCAGCTGGCCGGCCCAACCTACCCTACATCGGCCGGATCCAGAGCATGTGGGAGTCCTGGGGGAACAACATGGTAGTCAGGGTCAAGTGGTTTTACCACCCAGAAGAAACCAACCCTGGAAAAAAGCTCAACGAAGGCAAGGTATGTTGACCGAATGCTGCCCGCCTTATTTAATGGCCACGCTGCAAAACTTCCTTCACACCTTCATCCTGGCGGGGGTCGGGTGACTTTCATAGTTTTTAACTAAGTGCAAAATATAATTTTGGTTCCATTTGTGACCAGTAAAGGGTGAACATGGAGATTTTGTACGATCAAAGTCATTAGTGGATGGACATGCCTGGGGTTTCTAAAGCCACTTGAGAGAGGGAGGTGGTTTTTATACTTCTAAGACACAGCTTGGAAACATAGCGAGCAGCCTTGAGTCCATCAAACTTCTGTTTGACCCCGGGGTGCACAGAGCAAAGTGATTTATTCCTGCCGTCTGACATGTGAAGAATGAGAGGAAGCCCTTGGTGTAGGGGCAGGCTGTGTGGGCCTGATGTTCAGAGGTGCCAAGCACCCACAGCTCCCATTGACATCACTGGGAGCTGCAGCTGCTCGGTCGCTCTAAAAATCGGGCTCTGTTTGAGCTGATGACTCAAGGTCAAGATGTAGGCTGTGGGAATGCACATCTTTATTCAGTGAGGGAGGCGCCTTTGAAAGGTACTAACTTGCCTGCTTTAACTTTTCTCCCTCTCCATTTTTCCTGGCTGACTCTTCTCGGCATAGCGTTGGGATCAGAAATCTGGGAGGAGCCTATCTACCACTCTGCAGGCATCCAGCCAGAGGAAGGACTTCATGGAGGTAAGATGAGGGTGCGGATGGCAGAAGGCCAGGCCTTGGAGAAGGTTTTGTGATGTATTGTTGACTGCTCTGATTTTATAAGCAGAGCAACAAGTGTTAATGAGGTAAAGGCCATCTGGTCTGGTCTGGTCCAATTCTATGCTGAGATGAGTGTCAGCCCCAAGTCCATGGTTTTGGCCGAGCGTCTTACTGGGGGGGGAAGGTAGCCTGCAAAGATCTATATGTGAACATCCCCAGATTTCCATGGTGTTTGGCACCAGCCTGTCATTCAGGCTCATCTTTGTTTTACTTCATTTAAATTCTGACAAAATGTCACCAGACTGATCTGAGGTTTACAGAGAGGCTGAGAAACATGCAAGATGCTGACCAAGTTTCCAGATTTGACTGAAACTGGGGGAAATATCAAACTGTAAAAGCCTTCACAAAGTTCCATTTGATGGCCTGTCTCACTGTGGGGATGCAGCAAATAAACCTCAAGGTTTATTAAATAAACCTTCTGCGTCCCACCATTGTCACTCCGTGTGTGTAGCTCTCAGGTCCTTCTGTGGCCTGGGGCACCTAATCTGTAGGGAAGGGTGTGTTCTAAGTGATGTGAAGTGTCCGCTAATGACTCGTTTCCTCTCTATTCCCCCCCTCCCCATTCCTCTAATGCAGCGAGCACTGTACCAGTCCTCCCACGTGGATGAAAATGATGTCCAGACCATTTCTCATAAGTGTCTGGTGGTTGGTCTGGACCAGTATGAGCAGATGCTAAAGACTAAGAAATACCAGGACAGTGAGGATCTGTACTACCTAGCAGGGACGTACGAGCCCACGACAGGCATGATTTTCAATACAGATGGCGTCCCAGTCATCTGCTGACTGTCTAGGAAGAGGGAATTCAGGGACATGTGCCATCTGCCTGGAGAGTTCCGATATTCCTTTGGAAGAGGAGCGTGGCGAATCTGAGTACATGTTGTTCAGACAACATGATTTATTTCTTTCCTGCTCATGACTTCTGTGTCGCACTATGGACAGGTCTTCAAAAGGAGAAGAGAGAAAGTTAGGGTGGGGAGGAAGCAACCATTGGACTTTCTGAAGATGCCTTTGGGATAGCATTGGAGATTGGAGCCCATCATTTTTTTGGATGAACAGGATGGTTTTAATTAAGAGAAAATTAACCAGCTTCTTCCTTCCCCCTTCTGCTCTTGGAGTGTCAATGATTCTCAGATCCCTGCACCAGCAGAATAACATCAAAACAGAGGAGGCTTCTTTTGTGTTGCTTGACCCCCTGAAAAACTCAGAGGATGACCTTGTCTGGAAGAACACCCACTAGCCTTCAGGGTATCTATGCCTCCTTCCTTTATAGCTCCTTCCTTGTTAACTGCACATGACTTTCTGGAAAGTATGAGGTGGAAGAGAAAGGAGCAGTGTCTCTCTAAGAGCCTCAGCTCAAATAGCAGGCGCACCTTTAATCAGCTTCCCTTCCTAAGTCTGCTGTCTGGGATCTAATGGAGAGCTAATGCGAGTGGACAGCCAAGGAGGAATGGACACAGAGTCACTTGGACACAGAGCCGTTGACAATGTCCCTTCTGGGTTATGAGGAGTTGGGTAGAAGGAGAGAACAGAATCTCTCATTGAACAAATCGATTAACTCAGTAGATTCATCCAAAAAAATGTCTGCGATGGTGGGTAGGGAGGAAGGGAAGGGAGAGGGCTGTAATCCATGAGGGAGGGTACAGGGTAGAGTGTAACGAACAAAAATCTCCCTTCAGGAGGTGAAATGAATGGGGAAGTTGCTGCAACCTGCTTACAAACAACGAAGTCCCTTCTTCCAGCTCGAAGGAGGCCATAGCCCATCACTGCTTTTTCACACAGGTGCAGCCCCTCAGCTTTCACGTGAAGCTGAGGGGCTGCACTCTCCCTGGGTGTGAGGCTCCTGCAGTTCAGGCAGAAGGACACACAGCTCCCTGCTCGAAAGGGATGAGATGAGAACTGCCCCCAGGAGTGTCCGTGCAGGAGACACATGCTGCATATCCACAGTGGGAGCCAGAACCAAGCTGTCATCGGGAGCGGCCATTCAGCTTAATGGATTCATGTGGACAGTCAGCCCCGGGGCTCATTGAGACCAGTCAGTCTCCCTCCTCCAAGCAGCCGCCCCACCCACCTTGTTGATCTCTCACAGGCCTGAGCCTTCAGTTTTGGCCACTTGCCTTCAAGCAGCTGCTTCAGGGAGCCAGGTTTGCAACCCGGGAACACCAATACACAGCCCCGGCTCTCCGGGCAGCATGCAGGGAGCATGGGGAGTAGAGCAGAACAAGACCATGGCGCAATGTCCTTGCACTTAACTGAAATCTCACGAGATGCACTGATCTTTGCAGCTAACCGATTCGCACTACATATTTCTAGGGCACTGAGATTGTTCCAGTGTGGATGGGAGCAGAGTGACCCACCCAGAGCTCCAGGGGAGAGATACTTACAAGGACAGATTTTTAGCTATCTGCCATGGTAGATAGACTATCTGAGTACTAGAGACTTGCAGCCTCGATGGGAAGAGCAGAGGGGCACCCCCTAAAAGATGATCCCTCATACTTTAAAAGAACCACAATGGTGCTGAACTCCGCCACCTCTGCTCCAGCCCGCGGCTCACCAAGACTTGGTGGATATTAATGTTTCTAAACTGTACAGTTTTAATGTACCAAAAGACTCTTTAAACCCTTCTGTATTATAAGTCTTTAAATGGATTCGACTTTTTAATTATAAATATAAATATATATATATAAAAATATAAACTTTTTAAAACTGTGAAAAAATTATGAAATTATAAAGAACACAGTCTGACGTTTAGAATATTATTTTTTATTTCCAGTTGGATTGTGAATGTAAATGATCTGGGAACAGGTACACACAAACAGCCACACAGAAAGTGTACTGTACTTGTAGAAGCAAATTGTGTGAGCAAATTTTAAAGAGAGAGAGAGAGATTTTATGCTAATGTTAAATAGAAAGCACTTACTGCCCGATGCCTTCTATGGAACACAAGGATTTTTCAGACAATCGAGAGGAAAGGAGAGCCAGGTTTTTGTCTTTTGTTTTCTGTTTTTGTTTTTAATTTTTTTTTTTGGTATTATGTTTGTTGGAGAATTCCGTGTGACCGTTTTTCATAAAAAAGAAAAAAGTCTATTGGAAAAAACAAAGCATCTTTCTTTGTCCTGTTTTTTAGAGTTGTGTTTGGTTTTTTTTGTCGTCGTGGTCACCTATCGTCTGCAGATTGGCGATGCGTACCAGGGCCATATGGGGTCAAGTGCCTGCCTCCCTCTCCCCCAGCCCCAACTGGCAGTCAGGCCCTGGTGGAGAGTGGAAGGGGTGGGACTGGCCACTTGGTCACTGCTCTGTTGCAGCAGGTACCTGAGAGAGCCTGGCTGGGGAGGTGGCAGCAGCGGACCACTAAGTACATAAAAGGTTGTTACAAGGAGGAGGGAGAAAAATTGTTCTTCACCTCTGAGGACAGGACAAGAAGCAATGGGCTTAAACTGCAGCAAGGGAGGTTTAGGTTGGACATTAGGAAAAATTTCCTAACTGTCAGAGTGGTTAAGCACTGGAATAAATTGCCTAGGGAGGTTGCAGAATCTCCATCATTGGGGATTTTTAAGAGCAGGTTGGACAAACACCTGTCAGGGATGGTCTAGATAATACTTAGTCCTGCCTTGAGTGCAGGGGACTGAACTAAATGACCTCTCGAGGTCCCTTCCACTTCTGTGGGGGAGAGGGATAGCTCAGTGGTTTGAGCATTGGCCTGCTAAACCGAGGGTTGTGAGTTCAGTCCTTGAGGGGGGCCATTTAGGGATTTGGGAATTGGTCTTGCTTTGAGCAGGGGGTTGGACTAGATGATCTCTTGAGGTCCCTTCCAACCCTAATGATCTACGATTCCCTGCCTGACTGCCTGAGAAAGGGGCAGAGGGAGCAAGAGTGCACCCCCCCACACCCCTACATGCTTGGCCCCATCACCAGCAGCTGAGCCCAGGCAGGCAGCAGGTTGCTGCTGTCACCTCCCCAGCCAGGCTCTCTCAGGCAGCTGCTGTGCCGCACAGAACAGTGACCCTGAGCAGCCAGCTTGAGCCTGGGAGAGCAGCCGAACATGTGGTGGGGGAGGCAGGCACAGCAGAAGGACAGAGCCCCTCCTCCCCCCACAGGTAACATGGGGTGGGCAGAACGCAGCAGCCCCAGACTGGGCACAGGGTGGGGGTGGGGGTGTCACTGGGTAGAAGAGATGCATGGGGTGGTCACGCATCCTCCTCTTTAGATTGTGCCCCCTCCACCCCCCTGTGGGAGTCACAACTTGTCAATGCAGTGAAAGCTCTCCTGCTCTGAGCAATGATACCCTTGGCCTGATTGCTTGTCTCTGACTTCTTGGTCCCATGTGCTCCGTTTGGTGCCACTCCAAGGAAGCGCGCACACATATATTTGAATCCATCCCTGTTTAGGAAAATCCTTTATGTATGTGCTTAAGTCCCATGGGCTTCCATGAAAACTAAGCGCATGTTTAAGTGCTTTCCTCAGTCTTTGTGAGCAGGGAGCGGTCTCTTCCAACTGCAAACTCAGCCTAAGATCTCAGCCCAGCTGCACTCTTTCCTTCTCCTATAAACGCCATTCATAAAGGTCCTGTGGGCCAAATCCTGCCAAGAGTTGCAGCCAGCCCATGCCTCTGCACAAGTGTGACGGACTCTGCACCAGTCTAACTGGTCCCTACATTTCAATATGGAATAGAATCCTCAGCTGCTTCCAAGCGGTGTTGGCTGTGCAGAGGCAAGAGGCAGCAGGAAGTTAGTTTATGCTCTGAATCAGTAAAGCACAAAGGCGTCAGTTATACTTGCTGACTCCAGTGCACACAGGAGGCCAGGCCTGCTGAGTGAGAAGTGCCATTTTTACTAAGTCACTTCTCAGTGTAGAACTCTGCTTTTAACAGCCACCGAGGGACCAACACAAGTTGCTTTGCTTGATGGAGACGGCGTTCCCATCAAGATGGCTAAAATTGTGCTCGTTGACTCCAGGTCCGTGTATTTGCTTGTGCACTAAGATTTACCAAGGAGCAGCCAATAGAGCAAGTGGTTCCTAAACACTGGTGTGAATACCTGTATTGGACCTGCTCGAGACTCTCATATGCACCCCTCCTAACGCAGATTCTGAGCTGTGCCCTAAGGCATCTATGCAGTCTGCACTCTGACAATGGAACTTGGGCTGCTCCCAGCCTGGCCCCATGTGCTTGGGAAGGGCCATGCTCTGGCTGGTGAATGGGAAAAGTTGTCCAGGACCCTTTGCGATGAGCTCCTCTTATGGAAGATTTTTGCTCTGCCATTGGCATTCCATCCCCAGCCCTTACTCCTCATGCCAAGTGTTGGCTGCTTGTCGCAGGTAGCTGCCATCAGTCAGGTGCCTCTCGCTGGACTCAGCCATCTCAAACACCTCTGAGTGAAAATAGGACCATAGAGAACCCATGCGACCAGGGTCTTGGTCAGCTTCCTCTCTCCTCTGCATCTCCAAATGCTACTGGACAAGCTACCAGGCTTCACCCCCTTGCCGTGAACAGTGTCTTGATGGCTGTGGCATGTGGAAATCTATAGCAACTTGCCAAATTGGATTTTCTTTTTCTGCACATGGAAAGCCAGTGTTGCCAGTGTGTTCTGCGTATAATTTATGGGGGAAGGGAGAGAACATTATGGATTCCCTCCCTGCCTTGCGCCCCTGGCCCCCACACTACTACTTCATCCCCAGTGTTCTCAAAGATGAGAGGTTGCTCTTAGCAACTGTTCTGCAGCACTAGCTTGTTGGAGAGGAGGGCTGGATTTTTCCCTGTGTCTCAGCACAGACCAGGGTGTCCAACTCTGTTTGGGTCTGGAGGATGAAATGAAAGTTGTCGTTCTGTTGCAGGCCTCTACCAGGGATCCTCCTCCTTCAGTATCTTACGATCCTAATGCAGGTTCCTCCCCTATGTCGTCCTGTCACTGTTGCTCAGTGCAGCACCTCGAGGTAGCCTCTTGGGCCACCACTTGGGTTCTGTCACCATTGCCAGAGGTGAAAGGTGGTACATGGAAGTTTAATGAACTAGCCCTGTTTCCACCACAATCTTGGTTCAGCAGTCGATGAGTCCCAATAGAACGGGGCGGCATTCTGCTATTCTGCTCTTTCCAACAATGAGGGTAGGCCAATGGGCAGTGGCTTCTGGGACTCAGAACGAATGTTTTCTAGAAGCAGTAAGACACACCACACTGATCTCCCGTTCCCCTGGGCTCCCAGAAGCCACCCTATCAAGGAGCTGCACTATGAAGTGAGATACCTAGAGCACAGTGTACCTTCAAGGGTGCAGCATAGCCCAACGATGGACACAGGGCAGAACTGCCCCTGCTATGGCATGGTTAGGATACTATCACACATGGTGCTGTTACTCCGTACGCTGCTATCCTACTGCTTCAGTTGCCAATGGCTCAGGTTTCTCGGAGAGACGCAGTCTTAGTGCTAATGGTCCTGGGTTCAGTTGATGCTGTCTATTAAGTGTGCCGTCAAGCTTTGGTCCACCCTGATGGTGGGTTAGCTGAGAACGGCTGAACAGATCCGTTGTGGATTTGTGACAGCCAGATTTAGGTGATTGAGTCTGACATCCTCTCTGAGTGGCCCTTACTAGGGCATCCATAGGGGTGCAATGGTCTAATTATACAGCACCCGACAAACCTGGCTCTAAGCACAAGTCTGATGAATGCTCTGCCCTGCGTCTGGAACACTCCCAGGGTGGGGAGCAGAGAGGAGGCACGTGCGAGTTTTGGGGGCGGCAGGTAGATGCCTGCAATGCAGCAGAAGGAGCAGTGCAATGAATGGGGTGTGGGCCACTGCAGGAGCATTAGTGCCAGGCTCCTGATGGAACCATCTTCCTTGGTTGTTCTCAGCCAGAGGAGTAATCCAGGGCACCTCTGCAGCCGAGGAGATGGTGGCTGGAGCAAAGGGAACAAGAGTGACCTTCAGGCCCAGCTGCCTTGACCCCAGGTGGGGAAAGGAGTGAGTTAACAGGTCCAGGAAAGACCAGGCTGAGCCCTCAAGCTAACATTTCGCTTGCTTGGAGCCTCTGCACTGGGCAGAGGGAACAAGGTGAAAGGGGTTTTGGGGAAATGTGCATTGGTCCTGCACTGCCTCCAGTCTGGGCTGGGGTGTCTGCTGCCTGGGCTGTTCCTGCAGAAACTTTAAGGGTGGATTGTGCTGGACACTCTTCTACCAGAAAGCTGGGGAAAGCAGTGGTGCTGATGGAGACCAATGCACCCCTGCTAGGCCCACCTACCCCTTGGCCAAGGTACATGTATTTTCAGTACCTGTGATGACACAGGGTGGCTGCACCTCACTGTCTCCTGGCTTTCCCAGTAAGGACAATGGCCTTGTAGCAGTTCAGCATGGGAAAAGAACCATTAGCACAGTAACTTCCTAACAGGAGCCAGATGTAGCCGTCTATCAGAAGCTGCAAGTAACAGCCAGCACTGCATGGATGGGGTGAGTCTCATGCAGCCTAGAATGAGACAGGACAGGGCAGTGGCTGGAGGGGGTGAAGGGACAAGGACAGGAGACATCTGTTAAAATGAGACTGGCCATTTCCCCTGGTTAAATGTTGGCAGCCTGCAGCATGTAAGCAGCCCTGCTTCCCACCCCTGCTGCTCTGGCCAGCTCAGCTAAGCCATGGCGTTTCACTCCCATGTCCCAGGGAATGCCCATCAGTTTGGCTAAGACACCTGTTCCTGTTTCAGGGGATGTGGGATTCAAACAAGCTAACCTAGCTGTGCCAGGAACCTGGTCACCTGGAGCTTAGCCTCGAGCCCTTGTCTCACAGCACTAGGTTTTTCTCTTGGGTCAGGTAAGCTTCCAAACAAATCCATCACCGGCCTCCGAGGTCCTGCTGGAGACAACTTAAAAAGGGCCTCTACTTGGGGCTACCTTGGATGTAGAATGGCTGATGCTAGACACCTGACTTTCAGGATGGCCGTGCACCCACTGTGCTCATTAATTTGGACTTTGGAGTGCAGCCACTAGCAAAGGCAATAGACCATCTGTGGTTCTACGGTGCACTGCGCTGCATCTTATTCCCTGCCTGGCCACCTTCCCACACCTGAGCCGCCTGAGCTTTGAGCCAATGAGAAAATTGTACCATTAAATGGATTTAGTTACACTGGTGCAAAGCCCGTGTGTGGACACTCCTAATCTGGTTTATTTTAACTAAATGCGGAAGAGGTGTAAACTCAGCCATGCTAGACTGCTCTTAGAGCGAAATGAGGTTCCTGCAGGTCTAACTAAATCAGTTTAAATTCACAGTGTTGTATTTTTCTCTGAGAGCTTAGCCAACATGTTCAGGCTTACACAAAGGCACTGAGTTAGAACTCAGCAGAGTGAGGTCAAGACTCCCATTTTCCTTGTGCCACAACCCCACCTCCTTCATTCAGACCTAGGCTCTGCGGAAGGAGGCTTGATGATTTAGTGCTTGGGTGTGTTTTAGCACTTGGCTTTGACAGGAGACAGCCTAATAACCATTCACCTCCTGCCTGGGCCTGGTTGTGTGGCGGTTGTGCAGGTGTCCTGTGGCACAGGCACTGAATGCTAGTTTTCAGATGATGACTTCCTAAAGGCAACGGATGCCCCTTTCCCCAGCTCCCAGGCATCCCCTGGACTCAATGGGCCAACACAATCTGTGGCGTCCCTGAGGCAGGGCGGGGCTGCTGCTGCATCATGGATGGCTTTCATTGTTGGTGAATGCCAAAGGAAAGCAATATCCCACCTCGCTCCAGGCTGAGCTCAGCCCGAGGAGAATGCTCTGCATCTGTGGTGGCACTTGCCATGGAAGGCTATTTCAGAGGCATATTTAGGCTCTTAGCAAGCTGCTAACACCTCTCGAAGTGGCAAAGTCTGGCTGGCTCCGGCTGTGATGTAGCAAAGAAGCAGCAGGCTTCTGCCCAGAGCCCACCTCTCCCTTGAGAGGAATATGCTGCAGGTAGGAAGGGCGGGGTCTGCTCAGCTCCTGCCCCCTGAGCAGATTGTTTGGAAAGGCCTCGTGGTGGGCGCATGAAGAGAGGCCTTTGTCTGACATCACACTGGCTGGGTGAGGATGCTTTTTCCCAAGCTGTGACAAGGACCACTCCCTTTGCCCCACTGATGGGCCTGACCCCACAACCCAATGCTCCTGTTCTTTTGGGACCAAAGGCTCACAGGTTTAATTGTCTAACGGTGTGTTGGGGGGTGAGGTACGGTTTTACTTTGTGAGCTAAGGCTGAATAAAATGTATTTCTAAACTGGGCTTTAAAAGCCTGGGTAGAGCAGTGTGAGTTAGGGCACTGCACGCAGAACCAGGCGGCAGAAATGCTTGCGGTCTGTGCCAGTGACTCCCACCCCCAGCCCTGTGAGGTAGGGCAGTGCTATTCTCCCCATTTTACAGGTGGGAAACTGAGGGACTGTAATAAAAGACCCGTGGCTGGCCCAGGTCCTCTGACTGGGGCTGGGACTGCGGGGCTCCCAAAGGGCTGTACAGACTGCGCTGGAAGGGATGATGCGGCGAGGGCGGCACCCTGCTTTTGCCCTCTGGTCCCAGAGGGGCAAAACTATTCAGGTGCCTAACTCCCACTCAAATCAATAGGCAGTGGGCACCTCAATGCTGCTGAGGCTCAGTGACTAGCAAATGGCTCCTGGCTGGCTGGCTGCAGACTGTCCCCTCAGGACAGACTTCCCCCAGCAGAGAAAGGAAGTGACCCGGGGCCGGCTCTCTGGTGCCTTTTACAAAAAAACAGAGTTTATTCATCAGCAAACACACAACAGCAAAGTGACAACTAAGACAGCGACACAGAGACTGGACGAGGCCTGAAACCCCTCCTGAGAGAGACGCACATTAGAGTCTTTAGCTTAGCCCGGCCTGCAGCCCGTGGCTCTACTGCCCTGTGGATGCAAACAAAGATGTTTCAGCAGCGCTCTGGGGTAAGGACGCCAGCACACACGCACCCGCATGCCAAGGGGGTGCCAGCTCCAGAGTGAGCCAGGCTCCCTCACAAATCACCGTGTGTGTTCAAGGGAACCTGACAGCAGCTGGGCTGAGACATGCTGCTGCTTCCATCCTGCTACCTAGTGAGTAGCCCCTTAATTGCCTGTCTAGCTTGGCCTGGGGGTATTTTCAGGGGCAGAAAAGAACATAGTGAAAGGTGCCAACTTCAAAGTGTGGCTTACAGTTAATGTAGCCCTACGTTTATGGATACACACCCACTGGACAAGCAGAGATGGGCGGCTGCACGTGCCTCTAAACAGTCATATTGCGCCTGTAAACCTGGCCGGTCAAACACACGTTATTTGGCTTTGATAAGCTGGTACAGGCTACAAAATGGCCTTGCCTGAGCCCTGCTCAGCCGGCCATATGATGTTTGCTTAGTTGCAAACTGTGTGCTAGTGAATCAGCTTGTATTTGTCACATGACTGGCTCCTTCACACAAGCCCACTTGATTTGTCTTTTCTGCAACCCCCAATAGCACCTATCTCAGCTGAACTGGTCAAGGCTTCTGGGGAGAGGGGGGGCTATGGAAATTGAGTGTCCAGTTCCCCACGGTGACTACAATTTTCAGCCCTCTCTTGCAGGCGGCATCATGGACTTTAAATGCACTACTGAGCCCAGTCGTAAAGCATTTTTTTTACAATGTATGTTGGTGTGGAGGACAGACATAAATTGCATGCTAGGATTTTCCTGGCAGGCTCTTTTAGCTGACCAGGGCCCACAGGGTGACCAGACAGCAAATGTGAAAAATCGGACAGGGAGTGTGTGTGTGTGTGTGTGGGGTAAATAGGAGCCTATATAAGAAAAAGACCCCAAAATCAAGACTGTCCCTACAAAATTGGGACATCTGGTCACCCTAGCCCATCATCACTGAAAAGATCACACGAGAGACCCAGACAGGTTCTAACAGAGTTTAGATTCCCTTCCATCGATGGGCCAAGCGCTGAGCAAATCGCTCCAGCTGCGACATGTCATCTCAATAAAACCAAAACTGCCATTTGCTTTGCCCATGCTCAGGCTGTATTTTTCAGCTGCTTTCCATGCCACACTAGCCAAGGAGTTTGCTGGCAGGCACATTTGTGTGGCCAGCCACTTGAAATCAACTGTTGGAGGCTACTCAAAGGTAGTGACTTTTTGAATGGGAAATGTGAGGATTTGAACCCAAGTCATTTGCACCCGGGGCGGGGCGGAGGGTAACACCACAAACAATCGCGTCTCCCTGGGTTGACCAATCAGAATGAACCAAGAGACATGCCCCCCCACCCTCCTGCCCCACTGTATGTCAAATACTCACCAGCAATGGCTGCTGGACAAGCTACAGGACCAAGTGACTAATTTACACTAGTGGATCAGTTTGAGAAAACAGCAGCAGGCAGCGAGGGGAAATGGCCTGATTAGCTCCTACCCACTCAGCTCTAGTTAGACCCAGGCTCGCAGTCTGTAATGCCCCAGCACTGACTAGCGTGAGCGTGTGGCCCACTGACATCGCTGGTGCTGTAAACGCTCCACTGTTGTGCCAGTACCTGCAGTGTAGGCAGGAGCAATGCCTGCCCGGGTGCATGTGCAACAAGCCGTGTGTGTCCCGACATGGGGCGTGAAGAGAAGAGCTGAGGCTGGATGCATGTGCTCATCGGGCATGGCCTTTCTCCAGGAAGAGGCAAGGGAAACCAGCAAGCCATTGGGCTCCAAGTGTGTGTGTGAGGGGGGGTACAAGTAGTTTGACACAGGATTGAACCTGCTCTGTGCAAATAAGGCTCTAGTACTCACGGCCTGGCCAAGCACGTGTTCCAACTGTGGGCTAGCTATGTTCGCAGCCTGGGGTAGAGTATGGTGGCACCATCAGTTTGGCCTTATCCACCCTGGCAACCAGATCAGCAGCCCATGTAGCCATGGCAGGTTAGGCTGTGTGTCAGCCTGTTGTTATAGCGCCGCAGCCACACATGTGAATGTCACCTCCTGCCACCCAGCAAAGCCCAGACCAGGCCCATAACTAGAGGGCTTCTTTGTTGTGCCATAGGCCTCAGCCACACTGTGCTGTCGCTCTTGTGCACTGTGGTCCCGCCATAATGAAATCCCAGGTAGGGCAGGAAAGGCAGCTGGGAAAGCACAGAGGGGCAACCAGCTTTGGGAGTCGGCATGGCTTAGTGTTGTGCTGTGTGGGCTGGCTGGCAGCAGATCTGTACCCTGGAAGTTAACAGCTCAGAGGCCAGTAGCTGGCACTCAGGCTTCTACAGCACTGGGCCTGGGGTTTGGCAAAAACTTCCTCTGTCCAGGTCTTAAAGTAACACTCTTAGCGGCGCTCACAGTTAAAATGTGGCATGGGCTTCGCTGCAGTGCAGAAAAGCACCATGACGGGCTATAACTGTGGCCTCTGTGTAGGGTGGGGTGCAGCCCTTAGGGGCCCTATACACCACAGCTGAACCTATGCTTAGCAACTACCCCTGCTGTGCAATCCAAGCTGGTGCTTGCAGGTTCCCTGCTCAGTGTACATGAACCCAGCCAATTGGGCTCCTCCCCACACGGTTGTGCACCAGACAAGCAAACCGAACTATGCAAAGGGAAAGTGTGAGTGTGTGGCCATATTTCTGCACCCATTCCTGCTAAGTACTGAGGGATGACTGGCCAGTACTAACCTCCCTCTGCCACCAGCGTTCACAAGCGTCTCAGCCTGTGCCCCTGAGCTCTTAAATCAAGAGTGGCCAGCTTGAGCCTGAGAAGGAGCCAGAATTTACCAATGTACATTGCCAAAGAGCCACAGTAATATGTCAGCCCCCCCATCTACTCCCCACCCCCATCCAGTGCCTCCTGCCCACCAGCAGCCCCACCGATCAGTGCCTCCCCCTGCCCCCACCTCCTGATCAGCTGTTTCAGGGAGAGCAGGTGGCTCTGGGGCATGGGGGAGAGTGAGGGCACAGCAGGCTCAGGGAAGGGAGTGGGGGCAAGGCCTGGGGCAGAGCCAGAGGTTGAGTAGTGAGCAACCCCCCCCCCCAGCACATTGGAAAGTTGGTGCCTGTAGCTCCAACCCCAGAGTTGGTGCCTGTACAAGGAGCCGCATATTAAATTCTGAAGAGCCACAAGTGGCTCCGGAGCCACAGGGTGGCCACCCCTTTAATTAACCTATAGCCTTGGTGTCACAGCCCCCGCTATTACTCCTGACTGATGGAGCGTCGTCTTTGACTCCAGTGACTTGGCAGAAGGGAGATCTGGCACTTCTCCCTGCTGTTGCTGTGAAGGGCTGATTGGCCAGGCCCAGCAACCAAGATGTTTTGCAGTAGTCATGGATTTGCAACAATATTAAATTGCTCTCCCCATTGATAGAACCAGGTCCCACCGCATGGGGCAAGGACACACTGGAGGGAGCGCGGCACTTTCTGAAAAGGTTAGGAAGCACTTGTAACTGCCCCTAATCAGGAGGGGTGGGATGGATGGGGCAGAATTAAGTAGTTAGGGTCCCCCCTACCCGATCCTGAATAATAGCTTGCAGTGAGGGCTTTGTCACTGGGGCAAGCACCCACACGAACCTGAACCCCGTCACAAACACTGGTCCCATCACATGTTTTCATGTGCCAGCCAGCAGGATGTGGCCCTCCCTGAGCTTGCTTTGGCCGGTGCAAGAGTCTAGGGGAGCTGTGGACGCTGGAAACCACCGCTCTTACTGACATGCTATCAACATGGAACCCCAGCAGCAGGTAGCGACACAGGAGAGATGATGGGGGCAGTGCCAAGGGTGGGACAATGTTGCCTCCGCTCCTGCCCTTCCTCAGCCATCTGCACAGGAAATGAGCGATCTGAGAACAGAGGGGCACATCCCCGTGCTGGCCCACTTGACTTGATCTCCCAGAAATGGCTCAGGGCTGGTCAGCCCTGGCTTGGGAAGCTGTGCTAATCATGCTATGTGCCCTCCCAGCAACATCCAGCTGATGCCCTCAATGTGCTTTACAAATACTTCTGTGACTGACCCACTCCATCCCCAGTGACCATACTATCAGCAGCTCCATTTCACAGCTGAGGAAATTGAGGCTGTGAGCAACGTGAAGGGACTTGCCCAGGGGACCAATGGCAGAGCTGGGAAGGCCTCTGAGCTGACCCGCTTCTGATGGCTAGACTGCTCTCCCTCTCCAGCAGCCCCTACCTGGGAAGAACAGGGTTTAAAACCAGCCCTGGCAAATTTCTTTCCCTATTTACTTAGACTGACTCCGACTCTCAGCTCCTCTGATTCACCAGCTGTCCCTGCAACAAAGCCAGGCCACGGGGAGAGTGTGTTTGGTGCCCTTTCCCTCTGCTCAGCTTGTCTGCCCTGGTCTAGCGCGCAGGCTGCCATGAGCCAACGTTCACTCTGCTCTCCTGCCCACAGAACAGACCGCCCAGGCCCAGCAGAGAGGCGGGTGTTGGCGGGCGATGGGGCCATGTGCTCGTACTCCCTACAAAGCCAAGTATTTTTTGGGCGCATCGCTTCCCGTGTCTCTGCCTCAAGACAATTTACATTAGTTGAACTAGCGATGCCAAATATTTTATTATTAGAGGGGTAGCCGTGTTAGTCTGGATCTGTAAAAGCAGCAAAGAGTCCTGTGGCACCTTGGAGACTAACAGACGTATTGGAGCATGAGCTTTCGTGGGTGAATACCCACTTCGTCAGATGCATGTACAGGCCTGGCTCCTGACCATGGCCCCGCCAGCTCATCCCAACAAGGCATCGAGTGGTTGGCTGGTAGGCAGCGTCATCACTGCATTAGGAGCGGTTGACATGACTCATTTTCTGCCCATCAGCCAACTCAGTGCTGAGGACATGTTTTCAACCTAGTGCTAGATTGTGTGTGAGCACATGATGCTGGCAGACAGGTGTTGCTAGGTTACGCAGAAGGGAGGACTAGGCCTCTCCGCTGCAGGCGAAATTCTCTGTCCTGTGCTCTGCAGCAGGTCGGCTGCCCAAGAATATGCTGATAATCCCTTCTGGCCTGACACTCTGTGACTCTGCATAGAAAGCAGGAAGGAGGCCAGGGAAGGATGGCAAGGAACCATTAGCTGAAGTGGAGCATGGAGCATTGTGCTGCAAAGGAAAAGGCTTTGTGCCATGACTAAAGTCACATGGCTTTGAGACTGCAGGCCCTGGCCACTTAGGATATGGCTACACTGCAATTCCAATCCTGCAGCTGCCCCATGCCAGCCGATTTGGGCTCACAGGGCTCGGGCTGTGGGGCTGTTTAACTGGAGTGTAGACATCCATGTTCAGCCTGGTACCCAGTCTCTAAGGTCCTACAAAGTCAGACAGTCCCAGAGCTTGGGGTGCATCCTGAGCCGGAACGACTACACTGCAATTAACCAGCCCCATAGCTCAAGCCCGTGAGCCCGAGTTGGCTGGCAGGGGCCAGCTGCAGGGTATGTCTAACTGCAGCATAGACAGATGCAAATGCAGCCTGTGACCACTCTTGCACTGTAACTATAGAGGATGGCCAAAGCTCAGCACCATGACTTGATGCCTTTGTTTAATGGTTAGTTTAACTGCCGGTGACAACTGCTAGGTATTTCTAGTCAACTGGCAGGATGACGCAGGTGCAAGCAGACACACATGTGCTTGGTTTGATTCCCCTGAAGAAAAATCTACTGATTTCCCCATAAATAGCTTAGACACCTGCTCTGTATTACACCCCCGCCCCCCCCCAAAAAGTATATGACCTTCTAAAATATAGTTAAAATATTACAAAATGAGCTACGTGCACATATAAAATGTATGGCACAAGCAGCTTGTCTCAGTATTTATCATCATGTACTTTACAATCTAGTCCAAAGATCATAAAACTGGCCAGTGTGTCTCTACTTGATACAGTCATGCCTGTACGTTGCGGCTCTGTGCAATAATGATCATCACGCAGATAAAAGAAATCAGTGGCACACGCTATGCTCCCCCTGGACTCAGTGATATGTCACTGAAAGAGGAGACAGGGTACATCTGCAACATCCCATAGCGTTTAAAACCCATGGATCAGGCTCCTGAAACTCATGAGAAAGGTTTACAAATCATGAGATTTTTAAAAATATAATAAGATTTGGGTTCTTTTTATTTGCCTTCAGGGATTTTGGGGTTCAGGTTTTCAGGCTTGTCTCTAGAACCAGGGCTGGAAACGTATATTGTTTGAATTAAAGTTGAGTTTCCTAACTCCAGGAGCTGGGGCTTTATGGAAAACACCAACGACCAGGAGACTTGCAAGAGTATGCAATGTGGAGCTGCAATTTACAAGGGGGAAAAAAAAACAACCTACCCCCATTTCAAGTCACCTTAATGGCTTATGCAGGACTGAAGCAAGCCTTGATTGTGGCACAACCTCTGGGCCTCTCTCTAGGGCAGTTCTAGTTACTGGGATGTTCTTTTATGGGGAAGTGTCAATGGTGGGACTTGGGCATGTGGTCCCCACATGAGCTCTGTGCTAGCTGAGCTGAAGAAGCTGCTCCATCCTAGTTTCCAGTGACTGTTCTATTCCCCACTCCACCTCCTTAACTCCTGACACCGTCCTGGGAACCAGAGTGGAATGGTCACTGAGCACGTGCCCTGCTCTGGGGGGGGGGAGACCGAAGAGGGGAATGGGAGAGCTAATCCCTTGGGTCTTTCAGGGTGGGTGACTGGTGGAGCAACTGTGTCTCCAAGGGCAGGAATTCCTAGTACAACATCACACTGGGGAAGCTGGAAAAGGAAGACCTGAACTTTTGAGAAGGCTCAGTCTGCACTACAAACTGCATAACCACCAATCCCTGCCCAGAAGTGATAGCAGTGGTGGAAGCTGCAGTGTGGAGAGGACACTGGGGTATTTGCCAGCTTGTCACTCACCCCTATTTCAATATTTGCTAGTGTAGACAACACCACTTGCAAACTGTACAAGCCCTGCTAGTGTAGACAAATCGCTGAGGACAGCAGAGCAGCTGGTCCTAGGTTCCAATCAGCTCACAGGACCCATCTCTTGGGAAGGGGCACACCCCCTCAGTGTTACACTCCCAGGACCACGGTAACAAACACCGGGTAGATCAGTTGTGGTGCCTGCTATTGATAACTCCTTCCCCACTCCTACCCGATCGAGGCCAGCGGTGTTTTGGCCAGTGATTACAATACAGTGTCTCATTCTAACACAGCATCTTTCTGTCACCGCAGGTCTTTTCCTCTCCTCCTGCCCTCTGTCAAGCTCTTTCTCTCTCCTGCTTTCTTCCGCTCCTCTAACACTGCCCCCTCCCCTTGCAATGTCTCCCCACTTTCCCTTCATCTTCTCTTTGCATCTCCTTGGCGCGCACACTCAGTCTTGGGTTTACACCTGCCACGTGTCAGGAACGTGCTGGGGAGCTGTGATAGTTGTGACGCAGCAGGACGGTGCCGGGCAGTGACGTGTACTGCAAAGCGGCTGCGTGCGGGTCTGAAGACCAAGAGGCTGGACAGTAGGCTGGTGGTGGGATATGCAGAGGTGGTGTAGCCAAGGGGTTAATTTTATCTTCGAGCCGAAGACCACCACAAACGTCTGACACAAACGCCATCACATTCCCACTAGTCTCAGCACCCTGTCCTTTGTGCACACACGCTCTCTGGGTCAGGGTGGGTGGGGACACCCCATACCCTTGTACAAAATCAGGAAACTACACCCCAGGAGTCTCCTCCCCGCTCTACCCTGCGGGGTGAAATGCTAACGCAAGGGGTGCAGTCAATGGGCAATCCCCACTGCTCTGTTCCCCAAGGAGCTGGAGCCCCTCTAGTCATGAGAAACGGTTCCATAGTGGTGGCACATATCAGCTGGACTTCCAAATGCAGAGATTCACCACAATTCACACGCCCTCTCACATTTGTTTTTAATTTGCCACAATAGCCAAGTGTCGATAGGGGATAACACCCCAGCCTAGACCCATAGCTGGCTGGGAAATCCCTGGGCCAAGCTTATCCCTGGTTTAACACCCTGGACTTCAGTGGTGTTACACCAGGCACGCGCTAGACCCACTGTATCCTCTAATGGGTATCCAATGTCTGGAAAGTTCTGCTCCACTAATCCAGAGCCCGCAAGGACCTGTCAGAGGTGGGAGGGAGATGAGGCCAGCCTCAGAGCACTGAGCTCACCCACAAGAGCAAGCTGAGAGGAGGCTAAGTTGGGAGTGGCTATTTCAGGGCGACACCCACTGTCACCCTCAAACTTCTGTGCCGTTGCTGAAGCCAGTGACGACTCACTGCAAACACCTCTTGGCCCTGCCTGTAGCCAGCTTGCAGGCCTGAGGATCGGCTCCACCCTTTCAGTCCATCAGGCCAGGGGCCTGGAAGGGGGATTAATATTTCAGGGATCAGATTGTGGCTAGGGTGAGAACAGAGTAATAAATACAGGACAGATAATTCCCATTCTCCTTGCCTCCCCAGCCCAACCCACCTGCCCCCTTCTCCAGTACCCCGTCCCGGCACAGAGCTTCTGTAGCTCCAGCCGCATCGCCCGCTCAGTACCCCGCCGTGAAAGAGCTGTTGTAGGTTTCAGTGTGGAAACAGGTACTGTGAGACGTACTGGTGAGGCTATAGGCAAAGTAGGCCACGGCGGAGCCCAGTGTCAATCCGGTCATATAGGACACAGTCATGGTGTTACCTGCAGAGAAGGGGAAAGGGGAAGAGAAGCCAGGAGGTTAATCCTCATCTGCCAGACACATGCTGACGGCTCAGACCCTAACAGGGCACCCAGAGGTGTCTCCACTAATGCTCCTGGGCCCCGCCGGATTTGGGACAGAGGTTCCCTACTCTAGCTCTAATCCATAACATATCCCCCAGAGCAATCCAGCGCTAGCGCCAGTGGCGATGCTATTGGAGGCCAAAGCAGAGCGAGGGTGCATCCAGTTACTGGTTGTGCCCTGCAGTGTATAGGGGCCCAGCGCTCCGGCTCCACAGTGGACCCTAAGAGCAGGAATTGGATCAGCATGGGCAGGAGGCAGCCACCAGGAGAGGAACTCTACCAGGGCCAAAATGGTGCCACCCTCCCCAAAGGGACAGCAGGATCCTCACACCTGCATTGACCTCCTGCCCCTCTCCTGGACTCAGTTCAGCCCAAGAGAGAGCCCCAAGCATAGGTGATCTTAGAAACTGGGCTTATGGGGAATGACTCTCATACTGGGCTGGCACCACTGGGTAAGTCACTCTCTGTGCCAGTGCCGTTTGCAGAACGACATGCAGGGCAGCTGGCACGTCAGTGCATAGCCAAGCTTTGTATGGCTTCGTGCAGAGGCAGCAGGCTCTGGCCTGAAGCCCTCTGAGCTGGGGGCTCTTGCAGGGATAACAAGGAACAGGAGAGGGACCTGACCGCCCATTGAGGCCTGCTTCCCACCCGCATCCATTTAATATTTGGGAGTGATCCAACCTCATCCTCTCTCCCCACCCAGGCACAAGTGGTCTCTCCCTGCTGCAGTAAGGGTCTCTCCACACTACAGAGAGCTGTGTACATGTAACCTGGATGGGAGCTGGTTCCATGCACACGGCATCTTTCCCCCCACTGGCTGCCCACACCTACCACATCCCACAGCAATGTCTGCAGCAATGCATTCTGGGTACATCTGGGCAATCTCCTGCGCTGCCTCAACTGCTGCTTCCAGGTGCACTTGGGGCAATGCAGCTGAAGCAGCATGGGAAATCCCCTCTCATGCACACACGTGGGAAATTGGGGGACTTACTAATTCGGTTATAGAGGCAGGGCCCAGCCACATGAAATGTAGGTGCCAACCATGTTACAGGGTCATGAACAATGGCAAACCACAGTGCACTATCTGGTTAGGAGCCACCTGCTAGCCATGGGGTGTGTGGCCATGTGTTAACCCAGCTAAGAACTCAGCAGCACCTGCAGATGGGCCCGAAGGCAGGAGCAGTGACAAGGGTGTGGCAGTACAGCCTGGTCCCCTTCTAACCGTGGGAAACACAAATGGAACATGTGATGTTGTGGGTCCAGCCAGCACTGTCCCTGCCTCCCTACACGGCTCCCGTGAGCGGCTGGCATGTGTCAACACATTATTCCTCCTACCTGCCAGTTCCCGCTGCTCCGGGCTCACTTTCCCAGCAGCTAGGATCATGGGTACGCTGCCGAAGTACCCACTGGTGATCCCCATGAGGAGGGAGAAGATGCAAGGCCAAGCAGGGTGGCTGAAGGTGGGTTTCCCACTGGGGTACACGCACATTATAAAGAGGGGAATGAAAATCACTCGCAGGCAGGAGTAGATGAGAAGGTGGGTCCCTCTCCAGTCATAAGGCAAGGCAGCCAGGATCTAAAACACAGAGGGAAAGTCCCATTGTGTTGCAAAGTAAAGTGACTTCTGCAGTAAAATCTAGATCCATAAAACGCGGGGCTGTTCAGGAAGCCGGCCTAGACTGAGGGATCATTTCAGAGCAAAAAACAAACAGGTCTCTACTGTGGCATCTGAAGGAATCCAAATTTAGCCCATTCTCAGTAACAATCCAACGCCATTTAGACCAGACCCCCAGCCCAAACACACACCAGCCACATCCTTAATAACACACCAGATCAGCAGACAAGCCGGTTTGAACTGACTGGTTTTCTAATAGCAGAGGAGGGAAGACAAAGTCTGTAAAAACATGCACTGCAGGAAGTCATGAGCCACTCCAAGCCCATGGCCTGAACCTGGGCAACTGACTCCCAGTTCTCTTCCACGGCAGGGTAGACTGGCCATCAGACGAGACCTACTCCTTAGTAACTGCTCATCTGGCACCTCAATGGCTGCCCACCCTCCCCAAGGAAGCCTGCACAGGAAGTCTAGCCAGGACCCCTCCTACCTTGCCTACAAAGTCCGAGAGGTTGAAGACAGCCATGATTAAGATGGGGAGCCACTCCCCAAGAGTGCAGTTGCGGATCTCCGACTCCAGCCCAGGAAAGAGGCACAGTGTGATGAAGTAGGTCATGGCTATGGAAAGCATGTAGGCCCAGATCACCCTGGAGACAACGTAGCGATGGAGCATCATGTCTGGAGGACACCAAAACAACTCGTCAGCTTGTTACTAACCCCATGTTCTTGCCCCTGCAGAGCACGGCAGTGAGTGGTTCACCTTCACCAGCCTTCGCCCGGGTCTAGGGGTGTTCACAAAGGTACTGATTAGTTCTGCACGTGAACAGATGCTTTCCCAGCATGAGGCAGAGACATATCAATCCAGAAGACCACACTGGCTTCTGCCCTCAGAACTCTGACCCCATCTCCCACATTGGAAACCCATTTGTCCGTGCCAGACTTCATTCCCTGACCTGCGGCTGAGGATCAAGACTGGTGTAAACAGTTGCTGTTCAAATGACTTCAGCAGAACTCAGGGCTGAATCCAGCAGGCTACCTAAGCAGTCTCTCTGATTTCCATCGGACACTAGGGCTGTATGAATGCTGTCATTCCACATGTTGTGTACATGCCACAGCTGCAACTCCAGGGAATAGCTAACTTACACTAGCTGTGACCTCCCTGTCCTCCCCTGCCCCGGTGAGGGCAAACAAGCGACAGACTACAGTAGCTGGCAGTGTTATTTTATGTCCAGTGATTGGCAGAAATGTTGCCTCAGATTCCCTGTGATGTGCATCATGGGATACCATGAGATTACCTCCCTTTGACCTAAAAGTTTCTCTGCCTCCACAGCGCGATGTGTTGGATAGATTCCACCTCCCACACTAGAGGCAGCTGCATCTCAGAGATGCTGTGTGTATCTAGAGCACGAAGCGTTTGGGAGTGGAAAGTCTATCCTAGGGATAGACATCTATGGCTGCCATCACAGTAACCTCTGAGTGCCTTGCACGTACTGATGAACTACAGGCACGTTTTCACCCCCTTTGTGAAGATGGGAAGCCGAGGCATACAGAGAATAAGTGACTTGCCCAAGGTCACATCAAAATGCTGTAGCAAAGGAGGAGCTGACCCTAGATGTCCTGAGCCTTTAGCAAAGGAATATCCTTCCTCCCTTAGCTGCACAACAGAAATGCTCAAGTGGACGCGGTACTATAAAAAAGTGACAGTTCCACTTTAAATGGCAGCCTCTGAAAGCCCTTTAAGTGAGAGTGGGACCAGCTGTCCCTGCCAGCTGGAGCAAAAGACAAGCTGCTTGTCACAGTGAGTGTCGGGGAGGGTCTGGACAGCCCGGCTAGCGGGTCCCTGCAGCTGGACACTGGTGTCCTACCTCGGAAGCTGGGCCAGCTCCTTTTGATTCTTGGCCGAGGGACATCAAACCTCACGTAGGTGCCGCTGCCAGCCAGCTCAGCTTCATGCCCCAGGCTGCCCGGAGGGGAGCCCACCTGCCCACAAGGCCGATTTTCCTGGGGAAAGCACAAGAGGGATCTGGGTAGCGTTGAGCCAGGGGGATATTTTGCAAAGAAAAGCTCAGTGGGAGGAGGGGGAAAGACTCCGGGAACTTATCCAGCTTGATGTAAGACCATCCTGCTGTCACTAGCAAAGCCAGAATGGATGAGGTCAGTGGCTCTAATACACTCCACCCAGGAAGGGCAGAGGGAAATATGGGTTAGACTGAGCATTCAGTTTATGTGCCATGCTAGGACACCCACCTTTATTGTACAGCTTTATATACAACATTTCAGCGTCTCTCTGCACCTCTGCACCAGTAGAGGGCGCCACATACCTCCTAAAAGAGGGGCGCTCACGTTTTACCATAGTGTGCACAATAACAGAAAGCAGGTTGTCTTGTAGGCCCATCTCCTCTTCCATTCCGGGCTGCACAGCCCACCTCCCCTCCCATGCCCAATCGTGTACCGTCCCTGTGGCAACCTCAGCAACTGTTTGCACAGGACAGTAATGGTAGGAAAATCTTAAATGTCTTTTTAATGTCTTAATGTCACAGCTACAAGCAAAGAGCAGGGGCCAGCGTGCAGAGATCAGGCAGCTTACCAGAAAGGGTGGCACCCCCGGTCCTACAGCCAACTGAGATGCAGGCCAATGATCACACTCATTCATGAACATCGTCTGTGACGGGCTGGAGCGCTGCACTTCTAGCCTACCCACTCTGCCTGCGAAGCTGAAGGAGCCCTGCTAATGCCCTTCGGCAGGGACTTGTGTGGCAGACACACCGTGATGAGAAGCAAAGCATGGTTCTCATGCCAAACAACTGACACCACGGGTTGGAGCTGCTCCCTTGGGCCCAGCTTGCTGCTTTCCTGGGTCTGAGGGCAGATGCTGTGCTCCGAGTTCTAACCCAGCGCTGGATTCTGCATCAAAAGGCCACCTGGACCAAACCAGCATATGTTTGTACCCCTTTGTCAAGCCTTCCCTAGGGGATAGCTTCCCCAGCACAGCAGCTTCAGGCCAGTAGCAGGAGGCCCAGGTCAGAGGCAGCAGGACTCCAGCGAGATCTAAAAGCCCTGGCACACCCGCCTACATAGCACAGAAAGAGAGACTTACGAATCTGACGTCCTCTGCAGTGACGTCGTGGTGAACCCTGTATCCGGTGTCGTGGTCTGGGACCCCTTTGCCCGCAGGAGCGCCCTCCCGGGAGCAGGCGATGTAGTATCGGACGAAATGGGTGCGCTTCACCAGCAGGTGGAGAATGAAGCACATGAGCTCGATGCCGATGGAGATGAAGAAGAAGATGATGGTGTTCTCCTTCTCATCCGACAGGAGGAGTTTGGTGAAAATGCGGCTGAGGGAGATGATCACCCCTGCAGTGCCTGAGCGGAAGAGAGCACAAGCAGGCCTGTTGGCACAGGGGGTTCAGGAACAGCGCGCAGCTTAATGGCTAGGGCTGCAGAGCCATGCTGGAGCAGGTCTGAAACCCACTGACAAGGACAGAACCCAAGATGTGACTCGGTGGCCAGGCCGGGCCTGTCTTGGCCTGGCCCCAGAGAGGGGCACTAACGCATGGTGAGTGGGCTGGTATGGGCTGGATGGAATGAGAACTGAGAACTGATGTGAGCCAGCGGCTACTCTGTGTGCCGAGATGATTCCTGTCAGTAAAGCTGATTCCCCCAGCAACACAGGAGAACAGGCACCTGGTCCCGGCCTTGTGTGCTTTGGAGTTAGCTGCAGTGGGGGAAAGTGAGTGGAGAGGCCAGTGGCGCAGCACTTGTCCCTCACTGCAGGTATCTGCCTGACAAAGGGGTGAGGCACAGGAACTGTCTGTTCTCTCTCCCTGCTGGGAGACGGCTCATCTACTGCTGGAGGAAATACAGGGGAATCGGCTTACACCACACAGACCTGGCGCTGCCCCGTCAGCAGGCAGTCCCTGGCAATGCTTGTGCGTTAGCAGCAGCCGCACACATGCATGCTGCCCTCTGCCAGTCAGCTTATTTCCCCAAGGAACCCAGGAGCTAGCAATAGGTAGAGGGACAACGCCAGAGTTTTCATGCCACTCCTTGTAAGCGGAAGGGACAGGCCAACCACACTGAGTGCTGTTCATTACCCCAGCCCATGGGAGAGGGAAGCCTTTCTTTCTGGCCCATATGCCCACTGTAATTACAGTTTTTCTCTGTCTGGCATAGGGCCAGCTGGCCACTGATGAAAACACCAACCAAAGACCAACGAATTTCCCCATCAGTCAAAATATCAGTGAGAGCCCCCCAGCTGTCATCAGTTAGCGCATCTGCCAGTGGTAGGTGGTGAGTGTGCCCATCACCTGCTAGCATGTGCCAAGGCCAACGGGTCTGAGCACAGCAGGATGTCAAATCCATCTCCCGGCCAATGGCTGTTGACTTTACCAGGAAAAGACTAACGTCTGTTCTGGACAGCAGCACCCAAGGAGTGAGCAGCACGCTGGTCAGTTTCCAACGAGCCATCTCAGAAAGCAGGGGTGGAGACTGGGCGATTGCTGGGCTGGCCGGGCCAACATACGCTGGCAATGGAAGATGGAGGGGTCTTCTAAAGAAGACTCAGCTAATAATGAATGAAAGCCTTTGCTATGTACATTGGAAGATGGGCTGCAATCTAACTGGGACGGAGGTCACCCCTACCCATACCCCTGCTCAAGGCAGAGACTCCATCCTCTGTTCTACTCGCTGTAAAATGCCATGGGACGTGAGTGTGCTGTCTGCATGCTGCTCATGCTGTCCTACCCTCTACAGAGCCAGAGAGACAGCTGTAGAAACATGGTGGGTACATCTACACTGCAACAGTGACTGCAGCACGTGGAGACATACCCGAGCTAGCTACCAACCACAACGAAGCACAGGGGCTAGTCACCCGAGTAAGCGCCCCGGGTCCCAGGTGGGCTTGTACAGGCTGCACTGAAGTCCAGGCCGCCACAGCTTCACAGCTATGAGCACTCGGGTGAGCTAGACTCCAGCTAGCTCAGGTATGTCTACATACGCTGCAATCACACCTCTGACCTCAGCACAGCCGTACCCTGTGTATGCGACTTTGCTCTGGGCGTAACGGTACCAGATTGCTCAAGGAGGACTCCGCCTAGACCTCTTAGCGTGGAGAAGTCACATCTCTCAGCAGCATCTTCCCCAAGAACCTGACATTATGGTGGATGGAACATCCAACCCACCTCTGCCTAGGTCTACCCTGGCAGTTAGAGATGCTCCCAGCATGGGAAGCAGCAGCACGGGGTAACCACCCCAAGCACAAACTGCCTGAACCCTGTCGGTATGTACTCAAGGCGGCCAGCCCATAACACTGATCATGGCTGCCCGTGCTGCCATGGCTAGCACAGTAGCTTGACAAGAGCTAGCATGAGATGCCTGCATGAGCTGGGAATCATATCTGAGCTCCAAGCATAGACGTCGTCTCTGTGTCAAGCCGGAGGTCTTTATTACATGTGCCAACTAATAATTACATCTAGGAGAATGGGCCGACTAAGGACACACTGGCCAAGGTGCCAACCAGCAGCTGGCTAATGAGCCTATTATCTAATCAGAATTGCGAGTAGCTCTGCCAGCTAGCAGGCTTTAAGAATCCTGGGTTAGGAGGATACTCACTCTCGCCAGTCATCACCCCCTGGGTGTACCGCTTGGGCAACATCCCGGTGTAGCCGTAGAAACTGGATTGCTGCACTTAAAGAGAGAGGCACACCGAAAAAAGAGAGGAGAAGAGGTATTATTCCCTATCCACAATTCGGGGGGGGGGGTCTAACCCAAATATATTGCTGGGAGTCCTACCGAGGTCCCTGGAGCTGCTGAAGCAGGAGAGGTTGGTGCAGTTTCCTACCTACAGTTCTGATTCAAGAAAGCACATGCTTAACTTTAAGTTCATTGTAGCTGGAGAAGGACTCAAGCAGGTCTAAGCGCTTCCATGAATCAGAACTGCCTTCTTCACCCTTGCCAACGCTATAAGAAAACAATACTGTGGAAAGGCACCAGCTTTCGGTCTTGGATACCTCCGGCACATGAGAGCCCTAGCTACTAAAAGCAAAACTGTAACAGGGTGTTGGTGGTGGTGTGTGCGGAGGGGAAGGGGGGTGCAGATTGAATCCGGTTGTTTACAGATGTGAAGCATCGTGTGAACGACTCGTGTTCCAGAGTGTTAAACACCATCATAAAGAAAATCATAAAAAGGCTGTAAACACACCTGGGCTAGCTGGTGCTAATTAGCTGCAGAAGGCTGGGTTTTCACGGGATGAAATATGGTTGGCAAATAAAGGTCACCCACCTGGGGATTGCCCTGGGATTAACAAATCCTGCTGCCCAGCAGCTGCACAGTGCCCTGGAATTTCATTATTCCAAAGCGTTCAGCCCCATGGGAAAAGGCTTTGGTTAGCGCAGTAACAACTGGACTTGATGGCTTTTGGGTTACTAACATTTTCAAAACGAACCAGAAACTCAGTAGCTGGAACAGCAAACAGTGATTCAAAAATCATAAATGTGTCTCCTTAGCTCAAAAATGGGCACTTCACAGAGCCCAAAATGGGAGGGGGAACCTCCCCACATACACTTTTTCCACCAAACAAGAGGTCAGCTTCAATTCACGTTCTTTTCTATCTAATCTATCTGCCTGGTACTCGTATGCCCCACCCAGTCAGCACTTCCCAACAGAACTAAGAGGCCAGCTGGCAAAGCAAGGAGCAGCCGTGGCTATGCTGATTTACCCCAGCTTGGGATCTGGCCCCACTGACTGCAATTGACGTGATGATGCTAGGGATGCATGTTTGATTGAGGATGGGTTGGGTGGGTACGGAGTTTGGTATTTGGGGGTTCCAGGAGAAGCTGAAAGCCCCCCAGACCATCTGGCAACACTTTATGCAAATAGGGGAATATTATGCAAATATTTTCCATTTTATGCAGATCAGACATCTGGTTTTTGCTGGCAGGTGTGCATGCTGTTTCATGTGCTATGGGGTACAGGGTGTTCCCGGGATCTGAGAAGAGCAGATGTAAGTGACTGAACAAATCTACTTCAGAAGAAGAGTGGGGACATCGTCCAGGGAGCAGGGATCTGGAGTTTCAGGCAGCAGCAGGTAGCCCATTAGGGGCTGCAAACCGTTCAGTTATATGGACCCAACAGAAATGTCAGAAGGTTTGTTCCTGCTTTTCCTTGCAAGGAAATAGGATCTTTGAGGGGAGGGGCAGTTTCCCCCTTCCAGATACTCCCCTCTCTATTTTCAAGCAGGCCTTGTACCCTGAAACAAGACTCTGCTCTCCACAAAACCACCTGGCCTGTCCTCCTTGTGCCAGTCTTCACATACCTGTGCAGCCGAAGGCCACGACCCCTACGGCTATCAGGTTAATAGCATACGCTTGCCTGTGGGTGAAGAGCTCCAACCAGACATCGCAGATACTGACGAAGAGAAGGGGACCCAGAGCGAACAGGTATCCTGCAGTGAACAAGATGGAGACGGGAGTCAGGGGGCAGAGAGCAGAGCTAGAAGCCAGACTTTGGACTGACTCAGGACAGCAACGTGATGAGTTCGGCAGCCTGTGGAATCCCAATGAAACCCCAATGGGCCAAGCACCAGAGCCACTAGAACAGCGTGGAGGGAGAGTGCGTCCCTGCCCTGAGGCGGAGATGGACTTACAGAGCAGATGAACAAGGGGCCAGAGAAACCCCCCATTTCTTTCCATCTATGCCAAGATGGCTTTAGTTATTTAACTGCTTATGGGGCGGAATGGAAGCCTAGGTATCGACATGTGGGTTCCTCATCATGTTTGAACTTCTAGGCAGCCAGATGTTTGGGTGTCCAAATGTCTGCCTGATCATATGTCTGGTGTTCAGCTAATGGTGTGTCTGATTGACTGCGTGGCTGGAAGTTTGGGTGTTTACACAGGATGCTGGGCTAAATCTAAGTGACTGGGTGGCCTGAGGCTTGGGTGAATGGAATATGCTGATACTGCTTTGTACATGACCAGCCCGGATTTCCCAACCCCCTTTCCCCTGGAAACTGAACAGAAGGAATCTGCACACATAACACGCATCTCATCCTCACTGCTGGGAGATCAGGCAGGGAGCAGAAGTGACACTCTGGTACCCTGAAGGGGCCAAGGATGGGCAATGATATCTCAGTACTTGCAGCCTTTTTCCAGGTCAGTTGGTGGAGAGGTACTGGAGACGCGCTGGAGACGGGAGTAGACTCCACCCTTCTGGCAAATGCTAGTCTGACTGCTTGCACCAATGAGATGGGAAAATAGCCACGGAAATATGGTAGCCCCAGAATGTGAGGGTAGGCTTGGGTCCTGTCTGGAACCCTGGGGCAGGGGAAGGAAATGGAGAGACCTACCCACAGAGATCCTGGTATGCAGACTCAGCAGCTCCACCAGGGCGTTGTTCAAGATGACGGCTACCAAGGCTACCAGGATGTAGGTGAGGCTCATATCAAACACAATGGAGGTCCCTGCAGAGCAACAGAAGAGGTGAGGGTGGTCAGCAACGCTCCAAGAGCAGTGTTGGACTGAGGGCAATGATTTCAGCAGGGAGAGCTTTCAAGCTACTGCTGATCACGGGTCTGTGTTGGCAACTTGTGAACAGAATTTGGGGTCTGGTGGCTGTTCTGTATTTCCCCCAGCCCACCTGTCTGGTGTATCTGAGGGCTGAACCGGGCTCAGTGTTTATTGTGCCATTGTTTGGGTAACTCAGCTGTGGCCTCAAAGAACAATTTCAGGGTTGCATCGTCTAGGGATATCTAGGAAGGGGAAACATTTTCCAGATTGTGGAAATAGGCAGCCAGGGCTGTCTGAAATAGAAGGCTGTGGAATGACAGAGAGTGGGGTGAGGGTCTGGGGAGATACCCCATGGACAACACAGGAGATGCCCATAGGGCAGCTGCACATTTTTTATAGCTCCACTTTGCACTCAGGATACAAACACCACTGGGTGATACTGCTCTCATTAACTGGGCTACATTTGTGAGTTCAGGCTGGTAGATATCCAGCACCTGTAAATATTTGCATCCAGAAGAACTGGGAGACCAGGACAAGTCCTATTTCAAAACCAGACCCCCACCAAACACACACACACTCACTTTGGCAGCCCCTGTCTTTTCAACATCCTAGCACCAGCATCTAGGATCTCCTGTCACTAAATCTGACTGTGTTTGCTATTGGCATTTCACATCAGGAATCCTGATTGCTGGCTTTCAAAGGTTAAATGCAAACTGGAAATCAGCGGCCTGTCCGGGCTGATTCCCCTCTGCCTGTCAGACTAGCATTCCTGCTAATGAGGATTCGGATGTGACAGCTTCCATGTCATGTCCTGGCTCAGTGTGAATGAAATCCAGGGAGCAGAGCCTGGGACATGCCAAACCACCATCGCTGGGAAGAACCCACCTGGATATTTGTGATGTAAATAGTCCACATCTGTGATAAAGCTGTTGTACGGCAGGAGAAATCCAACCCCTGCTAGCAGCATGGCAAAGTAAATCCCATGGTATCGATCCTGGGGCTCAGGCTCTTCCGAGGCTACACGCCAAAATAAGACAGAACAGGTGACAGTTATGCTGATGGACCGCTTCGAGCTGAACACAGAGTCCTACAGCCAGCCTGGGAAATATATCGAGAGGCAACGGATTTATTGTTCACTGAGATGAAGTACAGAACACTCCCAAAAGACAGGTGCTGTCTGTGTCTTGCAGCTTCAGTAAGAATCCCCATTATATTTATTCCAACTCTCTTCTCTCCCATGAGATGCTGCAGTGCCATTATTCTATGCGATCACCCGCACAGCAATAACCCGACTAGATCAGTGGCCCAGCTCCTCTGGATCCTGTCTCTAACAATAGCCAGCCAACGGTACTACACTCATACGTATGGATCTGTGAACACGTGCCTCTGTTCACCTACCTCTAGTTCCCAGCCTTCCACACCGGGAGAAAAGAGTGAGGTTTTCCTATCACAGAATTAAATGGTCCCTGTACTAGGAGAAGTTATTTATCTCCGCAGCCACACATATTTCCACAGAATCACTGACCCCAGCCCAGTCACACTTCTGCACACCAACCTCCCTGAAAAGGGCAAAGCAGAGATGCCTGCTTGTTACCTCAGGTGGGCTTGCAAGGGAACATCTGGGGGCCCCAAAAGAGCAACAGCTGTATTAAATCTCAGCCCTTCCCAAAGGGCCAGCTAATGGCCCAGGAGCGAGTGCTCCACAAGACCATGTGGGAAAGCAGCTCTCAAGCCCTAACTCCTCATTACAGGGTCGGAGAGATCCAAGACGGATTATACAGCCTTTCTATTACAAACTGTGAATGGCGGGATTAATGTTCGATAGCTGTATTGCAGGGTTCCCATAATGTGCCCAATGCCAGGCTCACCTATGGAGCTCCACAAATAAACAGCAGCACTCTGTGAATAGAGACATTTCAACAGTGACGTTGGCAGCACAAGAATACCAGGTCTTTGATGTGAAATGGATGGAAGTAATCTGGTATGAAGCAGTCCCATGCCAACCAGTGTACGTCCAGGGAGTGATTGGCAGAGGTTCAAACCTAGGGCCAGAGCTGCAGCTGGTGCAAATGCAACTAGTCCCAGTGGAGGTAAGGAGGTAAGGGTCTGTCCTACAACTGGCACCTGCTCAAGTGACTGAGCCTGTGAGATGTTTGGAGTAAACTCTCGAATAAGATCATCTTGGCCAGGGAGCCACTGCTCGTTAATTGCTTTCCTGTCATCTGGGAACACACTGCAGTTACGACATGTCGGAGTCTGCACTGTTAAAATACCGGGGGCTCTGCACAGGGAAGTGGTAATGTGTGTGCCTTGCCAATAGCACAGGCCCCCAGGCTCCCCACTGTCCCGGCATCACACGGAGAGGAATGAAAAGAGCCACAGAGAGGCCTGGCAGTGAAGGGGGAGTGGTTAAGAGCAGAGGGAGAAGCCATGATAAATCACACACTTCCTCACCCCAGCCCTAAGAATGGCCTTTCTTACCCAACCCTGCTGGGATGTCAAAGCCTGCACACCTCCTCCGAGGGGAGGGCTCAGCGAGAGGATGGTCAGCCAATGGCCACATAGTTGCTGGCCAAGTCATGCCCCCTTGGCTAGTGAGCAGAGAAGTGTCCATGCTGCCTCGGACCCACGTGGTTGGGGAATTCCCTGCTTGTTCTGGTGGATCCTGGCTGCAGCACCCCCATGCCCGTCCTGGGGATGTGGGAGGGTGTGTCACCTCTGTGGCAGTTACAAAGCCACAAAGCTTTGGGATTAATTTGTTCTCCCCACAGGCTGTTTGCGCCACAGGAGAACGTCTGGGCCATGGCGATGGTTCAGGGGCTGCCTGGACAACAGGCTCTACTCACAGTAGTTATGCTTAAGGACTGGGCCAAATGGATCCTGTACAATAAGAACCAGCCCCAGATGCTGGCCAAAATTTGAACCGAAGCTTCTGGAGGCTTGGAAAAAGTTCGCCAAACGTATCGTTGTCATCATTTCCACCTTGTCCTGTGGTCTCAGTGCGTCCGGGTCTCATTTGGGCCTAAAGCGTTACCACAATGAGGTAACGGCTGCTCAAGGGGCGTGTCTGGCCTGGCCAGAAGACCTTGGAAGAAAGCCCACCCCTGTGAGATCTCCTGACTCAAGGAGCCAGGATAATCTGAACACCTGGCCAAAGTCTGGGGGGCAAAGCAGGGTTTGACCGTTGCTCTGTGATACGTGGAGCATTCTGCTGGTTGGGGCAGCACTGGCTATGACAATGCTCTCTCTCCCCACTTCTCTCCCTGCATCCAGGGAGCCACCTCAGCAGTCTGTCACTGCCTTCGCTAGGTGCCCCCCTCAGCCCTTCCTCCATGCCCCCTCCTTGAGAGCCAGGAGAGATGCGAAGCCCAGCCGCCAAGCCCTACCTGGCTCCATGAAGGTGAGGACTCCCTTGGCCTGATTTCCTTTCGCCTGTAGCTCCTCCTCCTCCAGCTGGTAGCTGTCAAAGCTGAAGCTCATCACCACGTTCCCCTCAGGGGTCACCATGGGGCTGATGTCCTTGAAGTGATCTCCTCTGACGGAGCCCATTGTGGCTGACCTAAAGCAAGAGAGGGCAGCAACACACCATCAGCTCATTCCCAGCATGGTCCTCAGGGGATACCCCCCGGCGGCTTGTTCCCAACAGGGCCAAGGGCTCAGCTAACATAATACGTCGTAGGGAAAACATTAAACGCTCCATGGAAAATAGCACAGTAGCTAGTGAGGGAAAAGAACTGTGAGGTCACCTGGCCCTTCCCCCTCCTGGAGCCAGAATGACCACAGCATCTGAAGTGCTTTGCCCTGTCTAGTTTTAACTGCCCCAAGCGACAGGGCTCCCACTGCTTTCCCTCACCTCACTGGTAGAAGTCTCTCCTGATAATCAGCCATTTCCTTTGCTCAGTCTCCTCCTGTTTCTCCTAGTTACACCCCCTGGTATGCGCATTGGGCTACCCGTAGAAAACAACCATGTCCCTCTACCCTGAGTGGCTGCAAAGTGGCACAAGCAGGCCCAAACTAAGAGGTGACGGACACTAACCTGGTGTAATAGCCTGCCCCCTCCCAACACATCCCTAACATCAAGTTAGACACACTTTGATTCACACCCACTCACTGACAAGTACACCAACATTACACAACAACCCTGGCTCTTTCTCTATTGTCCCTCAGTAACTTTTGGCTCAAACGTGCTCAGTTTCTAAGATGTTTCTCCCCCTTATCTTCCAGCACCAGAACCTCAGCCAAGAGAGGCCAAGAGACAAGCTGGGGTCTTTCCTTCTCACATGTCCTCAGAACCAATAACACAGATCTTGCCACAGGGGAGCATGGGGTTCCCCAGGCAGGGACTGGTGTTTTGTTCTGTGTTTGTGGAGCACCTCACATAATGGGGTGCCAGTCCATGACTCGGGCTGCCAGGTGCCACCGCAGTATAAACACTATATAATAAACTATGACATGTGAGAGGGAAAGAATCCAGCTTGCCTCTCAGAGTTTGCAGGGCTGGTGGTCTGAAAAATAGCACATCCTTCTGAGCCTGCTCGAGCCGTACAGCTAGAACAGTGGACAACACCAGGAGAGACCCCTCCATGAACCCAAGAACTCCTATGAGCGTGAGGCACCTTAAAGATGTCTCTATCACTATCACTGAACTGCTCCTCTGTTGTGCAGTACAAGAGTGAAGGCTGCCAGCTGAGTGTGGATAGTGTTTAGAGAAGGACTCCGAGGCGGGAAGCAATGGAGTGAAAGAAGAACCTGCAAAGAAACCTCGTAGAGAATTAAATCTGTGTAAGTTCTGTCTCTTCCCTGGTAAAAAGAGCTCTCCGCCTCAGGTGTCATCTGTGACCTCTACTTCTTGACTCTTTGAGCAGATCTCACACCAGGACTTCTTCCAGCACTATATGAGCTGCAGTTTCCCCAACAGCCAGCATGTCCACATCCTTTGTGAGGGTGACTCTTGCTGGAAGAAGCTGGGACTGTAGCTGTGAGCTCACCGCAGCCGGTGTGATTTCACTGGTCCCTCCAGCGAAGTTTGTTGGGAGTGGAGGGGCTATGAGGCTCCCCTTTACTGCAGCAGTCTGCACGGCTGTCAGGGCCCAGGTACCTGAACCAGGGAATGGATAGGGCTGCATCCCCACTGAAGAACTGCGTAACTGCAACCTGTACTGGTGTGACTCCCACACTTGTCACTCATGCACACATAAAACTCCTTAGGCATGGCAGGGCCTTATGGATTGTTGCATCTATAACACCAACCGACCCCGGTCGGCGGCAGGCAGGATCGAACCTGGGACTGCTAAAGCTTAGGATATGAGCCTGGACTGCATGAGCTAAAAGCCATGTGGCTCTTAGCTAAGGCTGTAGTAGATTCATCAAACTCTAGCTGGACGAGCAGCCATTAGCAGGGCACAGAGCACCACACCACACAGGGATGAGTTACACAACTACCCCCAATGCCCAGCACAGCTCCACAGAGAGGATACAGAGTAGCTAGGGGCCATATTTTCAGCGCTGCCTTGGCTACTCTTGGGCCGGCTTGTCAGGTGACAGAGCCATTGCTCTGGGCTGTTGAGGCCGTCTCTGAAGGACTAATTGCACCACTGGTGCTGCCACACTACCATGGCTGTACTGCATGGTGGGGCGTCCAGCCCAGGGCAAGTCCAGTTGCAGTGTGGCATGAAGACCTGCGCACTGTTGTTAGTGATGCTGGGTCTGGATGCAGGGCCTGGCACACATATGCTATGGGGTTCTCCTGCATAGAATGAGGCTAGTGGGGCTCTCCAGTGCTCACATCCAGGAGACCATTTCACAAGAACTAGATTGTCTCATAACCCCACCTTCCTGCCCAGTGCCCCGACCCCCACTGCTTGGGTCTCAAAGTGTTTCATTGTGCAGAACACCAACGAGGGCTCTACAGCTTCCAGATGGGCTCGGAGTCTGAGAACCAAGCACTCGAGAGCAGCTTTTTAACAGAGATAGAATGACTATCAGGGAAAACTGATCCCCCCCATTCCCAAAGGCCCGGAAGACTGTGCTAAGAACCACCATCACACAGATCCCATCCTGCTGCCAGAGCCTTTGCACCTTCGCAGCTCAGGTGAAACACCAACAGCCAGGGCTTCTGCATCATTTCTCACAGCAGCTCACACTAGCTGAAAGCTTGGGACTAGAGAGATGGGCATAGTTTCATTGTCAGCCCAGACCCAGAGCATTGCTCTGAGCAGATAGCACTGGAGAGGAACAGTGTTCTTAGTGGACCAAATCCAGAGGGCCTTACTGAAGCAAAAGGCCTTCAAAGCTAATGGGCCCGATCCACTGCATTCAGTGGGAGCTGGAGGCGCTCAGCAACTCAGAGGTTTGGCCTGATGGACGTTAGGATGAATCAAACCTGAGCAAGGCCCGGGGGATCTGGCCCTGGGTGAGACTCTCTCTCCTAGTGCAGAGACATCACAGAGGACAGTGCCAGGATCCCATGCACAGGCAAAGGGGCTCGGTAAGGAGTGCAGGTTGGAGACTGCGGGCTGGTCTCAGGTTATTTTGTTGCAGGGCCACAAGGAAATCCAATGGCTCCTTCGCTCCCACTTGCCCCTTCATCCATTGCCCGGAGACCTAGCTCAGGGATGGGTATTTTGGCAGAGACCTTTAGGCCTGCCCTCATATAGCCTTGTATTCTTTGCACAGGTGCGTTCCTTCCACGGACACTCCTTAAAGGATACTGCATTACTGTATGCAATTCAGCACCTCATGTGGTGCACCAAAGCGAGTCCCCACTGGCTGATCCCTTCCTCTGGCAGCTCAGGGTTCTGCCCAGGCTGCAGAACATATCTTTGCTTCCAGGTCCAGTCACTGTCTCGTCAAATGCAAGAGCAGAGACAGCAGCTTTGAGCTGGGCTATCTAGAGAGCTTATCGCAGGCTTTGAGGGATGGTGTTAAGGTTTATCGGTGCTGCTAATCCCTCACTGAAAGCCTCCAAACCTGATAAGTCGGCAGGATGGGGCTGCTGCCACTCACTGGGGTTTTCACTCTGAAGCCAGGGCGTTTTCTGCCTTGGGTGTCAGGGTGACAGCAACAGCTGTCAGGGGTTTGCTTTGGTGCTGGGGCTTTAATGTCCCCATGCTCCTGCTCTGCAGCAGCCTGTCACATGCTTCAGTTTCAATAAATAAAACTGAGGAGTTTTTTTTTTTTAATCCTCTGCTTTGCCAGGAACAATAATATGAAAAAGCCCAAGTCAGGGGCCAGAATAGACCAACCAGGGTGGCTTTGGCTCCAGACCAGGCAGTCAGCTGGGTTAAAGAAGACTTGGGACTGGCTACGAGATGGCATCGCTGGCTGAGAGAAGTGCCATGGGAGAGGCAACGCTGTCTGTGGTTAGAGCAGCAGGCAGGGTTCTATTCCTGGCTTGGATGCTGACTCATTGCATGCCCTTGGGAGAGTTGGTTAACCTCCGAGCCTCAGTTTACCTTTCTCTAATATGAAGATAATACCTTCCTCATAGGCTTTAGAAAATGTGTGTAAAGGCATTTCAGAGCCTCATCTGAAGGCAAAGGGCAAACTATTGTAACAAACTGGTGGCCCTCCTGCAATTTTGTGCTTGACTCTATACTGTCTGTGTGATCAAGGAGCACTTCAACATGGGGAGAGAACCCAATGCCTCCTGGTCTGAAAGCACAGGTCCTACTCCTTGAGCTGAAGGAGACACTCTGTTAGCAACATAAGAGCTCTGCTAAGAGTTGGAGATTCCCATTCCCTCCAGTAGAGGGCAGTGTAGATACAGAACCTTCCCGGCAAGGCAGGTTGGAAGGCTGGTGTGATGTTTACTGTTCGCGCCCCAGGGCTGCATGATGTGGAGCATCAGCTGCTTCACGCTGTCTGAGAGCTTGGTAATCAATGGGACCATAACTTGAGGCTCCTGGTCACTCAGGACATCTCTTCCTTATCCTGGCCCTGGCTGGTGCTCTGGATTTCTGCAGCAGGACTGGGAGAGAATATGGGCTTCTCAGTAGGGGATCCCCACGCGAACGGCTTTGCAGGGAGACCCAGATTTGCTTGAACTGGCCCTAGCTCCACCATTCCCAGGGCTGTAATTTCCAACCCAAATCGGTGGCTCCAAACCCCAAACCTGTGAGCCCAGCAGAGAGCAGCAGGAACTGCTTTAACCGATCTACTTACGAAGAACCCCATTAAACTTAACTGGGGCTGTGTTGCAGGGACCTAGCTCTGCCTCTAGATGGTGCTCTAGGACACCTTAGGCAGGAACATGCCTCCCAGAGTTGGGAGTCTTTGGGTTTGATTTGTTTTCTGTTGTGGGGAGCACCATGTGTCTGGCTACCACAATGAATGATGGCTCTGAAGAGGGGAAAAATCTACCTGCATATCTGGAATCCCAACAGGAACACAGTGATTCCATTAGAGATCTGATACATTAAATCTCCCACCCGACCCCAAGAAGCCTTGCAGGGAGGCTAGAGTTTGCAAAACTCCAAGAGGATCTTGTGGAATCAGACAGCGCCAGCTGATACCTTGAATATTTGTTCTTAGTGCAGCAACAGTTCATGCATATAGGTCCACAGTTCTTTGCATGGTCAAAATCCTTTTAGATGATCTCCAGCTTCATTTCATTCCAAACACCACCAAAGGGTGGATCCTTATTTATAGTTATGTCTACTGTGTATTACCCCAACCGCCCAATGGATGTCAGTGGTGCTCCGGCAAAATACAGCTTTAGGTACACTCATCGGGGGAATAAAATGTTCCTAAAAACAGACTCACATGGGGAAGGGGGGGAATTCAATTTCAGTCATTTCCTGTCTCATTATGAGATGTGATGTTTGCTAGGATATAAGGGTTTACATGGAGTCTTAGCCATGGTAAACCGACAAGCCACACGTTGGATAAACAAGGATAGAAACCTAATGCCTTATTTAATTGGGTTGCAGTCCCAATGTCACACAAGCTAATGAAAGTGAGTTATATTGACCCCTCAGAATCTAGTCCTTCCAAACTTTGATTGCTTCCTTGAGCCATAAACATAATTACTTATTCCAGGAACATGCCACAGCATCCTCTGAATCTGTGTGATAGGCCAGTCAGTATCATTATGCTAATAGCATAGTCCACTGCCTCTGCCTCTGACATGTGAATGTTGTTCTTTCAGAGACTAAAGGTCAAAGTAGCAACAACAGGTCCTATACTCCAGCCACAATCCAAGGGGCATGTGCCCTCTCCAACAAGCAGCCTGGCAATGCAACAAGAGCAAAGCAGCTGAACTACTCAAGGCAACTGCAACCCAAAATTGATCCAAACTGAGCATCTTGATCACGGGCCTGGAATTTTTTGCCTGAACTTCCACTGAATGGAAAGAGGGTGAGTGTAAAATCTAGCTACCTGCTCCTACACAGAACAAACGTAGGCCTCATGCATTGGGTCCAGGCACTGGACGAAGCTTGCAAGGTTTCATCTGGCAATATACAGCAACCTTGGAGTATCACATTTTGAAGAAAATGAAATTAAAACAGAAAACTGACCCCTAAGGCTCAGTCACCTTGAAGCACCAGAATTGACTTCTGATCTGTTTCACGGGTTATTTCTTTAAGTGGGCTCCACTCCCTTTTAAAGGTGAGATGAAACAGTTGTTGACACTATGTGCTAGGAATCTGCTTACAGAACTCAGTTTGGAATTAGCACCTTTTTGTTGACTGTCAGGTCAGTGCTTTGTTATTCTCTGTGAGAGATGCGAGACCATCCAACCAGGAACAGAGCTCTGACTAGCTCAGACAGGCCTGGGGATGAATACAGATCCTTTCTGTATTATTTTTTGTTGAGAAAGTCACGCTTCATTAACCTTTTCTTAACACCCTTCAGCAGAATAATGAGAGCAGCTAAAATTATTAAAAACAAACACAGCAAAAACCACTTATCAAACACCTGGTGCTAAAAGAAACAAATCAGATAAGACTAGACAGGAAATAGTCTCCAGACCCACTGTAAAGCCTGTGGTAGATTTTTTTAAATAGAAAACCTGTTTGGAGAATACGCCTATTATAAAAGCCTCTTATCCAGGGCTGGTGCTTCCATAGGGCACCAGGATTTGAGAGGGCAGCATTTTGCCGCCCTTGGCGGCAATTCGGCGGCGGGGGGGTCCTTCCACGCTCTGGGCTGTCGGCGGCAATTCTGCGACGGGTCCTTCACTCGCTCCGGGACCCGCCGCCGAAGTGCCCCAAAGACCAGGAGTGCGGAAGGGCCCCCTCCCACCACAGAATTGCCGCCAATGATCGGGAGCGCAGAAGGACCCCCGCCTAGGGCACCAAAAACCCTGGCGCCGCTCCTGCTCTTATCACAACTTAAACTTCTTACTGGTTATACTAGACCAATAAAACTGGGAACCATGGACAGTTACACAGTCCAGGAAGGAATCTTTGCTGTTCTGCAGCCAATGCAATTCCTTAATAACACCCGGCCTGATTCTGCACTCACAGTGGGTTTACACTGGTGTGCATCCATTGCCACCAGTGCAGTTACTGCTCACTTACACCTCGATCAGCGAGAGGAGAATTGGGCCTTAGGCAAGTGACATCCCCAGTCCCTTTCCCGGGCTCAGAACGGAGGATGACTCAATTCTCATCAGGAAGATTTTTGTGGTGTCTTTTAAAATTATTTTCGGTAGCAAAAATCTAGTAAATCCTGGGCTGACTGGGTGCGGACAGTGGCTCTCCTCTAGCAGGTTCGACCCCTCTCCTAGGCAGGATTTATTCCCTTACCACTAAATGCCGCCTGGATTGTTAAACCCCAGCACTGGGCTGCCCCACAGTCGCTGATGCTCTCTGTCCCCAAAGCAACTTCTTCCCTCTCTCTAGCTCCTTCCCTCCACTGCCATCTCCTAGCCCAGCTGCCCTGCTGCTGCCATGCAGCCCCAAAGTGAGCTCCTCACACGGCTGGGAACGGAGGAGAGGGTTAGAAAAGCCGGCCTGGAAGGGAGCTAAACGCCGCGGCTCGCTCCGGGCTCTGCTCTCCCGCGGCTCTCTAAAGCGAGGACCGGCGAGATGCCCGTCCCAGTCCGTGCCAGCAAAGGCAGCTGATTTCTCCACCTTCCATCTGCTCCCCATTCACCCCCATGCCACGAGCCGGGCTCCTGGCTCCCTCCCCTGCCTGGGATGCCCCCTCCTGGGGGCGCTGCGCAAACACCCACGTTGCACGAAGACAGGGATTTGAAAAGCCCTGATTTAATTCCAGTGATGGGGGGGTCTGAATCCCGCAACGATCAAAGAGCCGCCGGGCGCCCCGCCGGGGGGGCATTTTAGGGGTGGGAAGAGAGATGCCTCCAGGCAGGTTCAGAGCCCGGGGTGCACCTGGGGCGGATGGGGGGTGGCTGTGTCTCCCCCCACCCCGAAATCTCAGGCGAGGATTTACCCAGCTCCGTGCAATGTGCAACCTGCGCTGCTCGGGGTCTTTGTCCTCCGTCCCCGGGCCGCTGGCTGAGCCGGGCTGGCCGGGCGACCCAAGCCCTGGGTCCGGGCTCCAGCGTTACCCAACAGGTTGGCCCCCGTCCTCCCTCCCTTACCTCTGGCCGGGCTGGCTCCGCCGCCGCCTCAGCGCTCCTGCCCGGCAGCCTTTCAGCCCGGCCGCCTGAGCCGGCCCGTGCCATCCAGCCCGGCCAGCCGGCTCCATTGCAGCCTCTGCCCGCTCCGCGCCGGCCGCGCTGGGGGAGCCGTGTGCGCGGCGCGCCAGCCCAAACCAGCCCCGCTCCCGCTCCGCCTGCAGCAGACAGCCGTCCTCCGCTCTGCCCGCGGCGCCCACGCCGCTCCGCCGCCCCCCGCGCGCCTGGCGAGCCCCCGGGCAAGGGACGGGGTGGTGCCCGCGCCTCTGGTGCCAGCCCCAGGCAGGGCTCCAGCCCTCGGCTGGGGAGGGCAGGTGAACCTGGGTGGCTTTAGCAGCCCGCCCCTGGGTGCCTGGTCACTCTCTGCCCCCCTCCAGGCCTAGGGTCCGGCTGTGCCAGCACAAAGGCAGCAGACTTGGCAGTTTGGCCTGGGGGGAGCTGGGCTGGGTGGGAGCAGCCAGGCGCACAAGGGGCGCTGCCAGCTCTGCAGGAGGTGGCAGCTTCCCCCAGGCTGGTCTGAGCCAGCACCTGGGCACCAGCCTGGGGGCCACTGGCTGGCAGACAGGGCAAATGAGCCTTGCTGTTTGTGGTTACCAAAGGCCTTGTGGGGCTTTTCACTATAAGAGCAGGAGTATTGCAACCCTCCTCCTCAATAACGACCTGGGCGTGGGGCTCACACACTGCCCTGCCCCATGCAGATGGGCAGCTGAGATGGCTGTTTGCTTTACTGTAACCTCCCCCTTGCACATCACTCCCATGGTCTGTTTGGTCCATCCTGTCCCACATCCAGATTGGCAGCTCTGCACAGCAGGGACCTCTTTGTTATATCTCTGTACAGCACCTTGCTGTTGGGCCCTGAGCCTTGGTCGGGGAAGACCCTGCACATCATCAATAACAATATGAAGAGATGGGCTAATACGGGTGGTCACATTCTGCCTACCTAAACTTCCCCATCGCTTCAGTTGGAGCCAGGATTCTTCTTTGGTGATGGACCCACAGTGTTGCTATGCACAGTTAAATAGCTGCTGTATCTCACCCCAGAGACGGCCGCATTCCAGGATGAACTGATAAATGTTTACATTGAACCAAGCCCCTTGGAAGGAAAAGAGCTACATAAATGTAATCTGTTGTTACTCTTATTAATAAATAGGCCAAACCCTCACCTCTGTGTGGACCACTTGGGAACAACACACAAGGAATGGGATTTGTTGGTGCCTCAGGTCCACAGCCTGAGGCTGAAGGCTGAGTGATACCGAGCACCCAAGCTGCGTGAGTACCTGATTCAGGGTGTTAATGTTACTCCCATGGAAGTAAATGGGAGCTTGACTTACATGGGAGCAGGCCAGTGTGCGACACTTGGCCTGGTTTTCCCCTGCCTTGCAAAGCGCTACCCTAGCCAAGTGGCAGCATTTTCCACCCATTGCCCTTTGCACAGGTGTGAATGACTGACAGTGAGGAATCAGGACCATCGAGTCACTGCATGTATCCAGCAGCTGAACGGCAACATGTATAGGTGCATTCTCCTGTAACAGTTTAAACACTGACTCCCAGTGCCCAGAGCTGGAGCATCTAACCTGCTCTCCCTCCCACATACCAAACAGAAACACTGACAAGACAAGACAAACAGAGCAGACAGTTTCACACATCTTCTTCTTGACTAGCTTTTGCTTGTGATCCCCACTGGAAAATGACTCCACCCGCCCGCCTTCTCCCCCACTCTCCTGAATAAAACTGGCAGAACACATTCCACTTCAAAGCCACTTAACTAAATAAGAAAATCTTACATTCCTTTTGCACCTTGAGGGTCTCAAAGGCATATGACAAACTCAGCAAACTGCCATACAGACCATACAGGAAGTTCATGCTAGACATCACTGAAATGTTGCCACTTCTGGGGTGGAATGCTGCAGGCGTTTACTAATGCACAGAATCCATACACAATATAGTTCAGGAAAGTAAGAAAAATACCATCCCCAATGGAAACACCTGATGTAATTTTGGCAAGCACAACCAAAGTAGTTTAAATGGAAAAAGACTTATTAGATCATCTATATCCATATTCCAAGGCAGTGCATGATTGTTTCCAGAGACAGTGTATGAGAGCCAGACAAGAGTCAAACCTACACTCCTATAATTCACAGTTGAATGTCCATTGTGCCCCTCGTATTGGGGAGAATGTATTTAGCCAATATGGAGTGCTAGGGACAGTCACAGACTGGGTCTCCTCCCTTCTGGCTTTTTGTCAGGGGACAAGCTCTGAGGTGATTGCCAATGAGTTTTAGTGATTCTGCATGATGGATTTATGACCCAGCAGTCTGAGTAAATGGCAAGCCCTAGTCATTGTTAGGGTGCATTGGTGCTCACTGACAGGACCTTCCCACCCTGTGGATTCGCTTCATGCAGCTCCCTTGGCCTGTTAAGACAGCAGATGGTAGTGGAATGGTGCATGAGGAGCTGGAGCCCCCAGGGAGGACACAGGGAAACTGGGGACAGGCATGCAGAAGTGGGACAGGAATCAGGGCGAGGCATGCAAAAATGGGACAGAGCACTCAGAAAGGAGGTACAGAGGCCTGTGATGGGGTGAACAAAGCTCAAACTGGACCAGAGCAAGAAAGGGTTAACGGCTAGACCTGGAAAAAGGGGCAGAAACCAGCTTCACCCTGCAACATCTGCCACTAATATCAAGCTAGGAGGAGCCTTCTCCAGCAGGACTGCATTAAAAGGGACTTTGAGATGTTTGATTTTATTTCTTCAGCTGCTAAAAACGGCAATGCATGTCACCTTCCGGCTGACCCCAGGCACGGCAGGAAGAGGTCTCAGGTAGCAGCCCTGTTGCACCAACCCCTTCTCGTGGTGTAAAAGGGTTGGTATTGACTAATAAGTTCTTGCAAACTTCCCTGAGAGAGAGAAAGAGCAGTCCTGAGGGTTAAAACCATTGGAGCCCACCAAGTTTCGCCTACCCTACTCTGCACTTTGCTGCTTGTGGCTGACGGCGCCCGAGGCCTGGATGTCACAACGCCTCACCTGGTGTCTTGCTGGAGGCATTGCTGCTTTTCCATTAACTGCCTGTGTCCTTTAATTACAGCTCTGCACTCGTTTGGCCAGCCGGCCAGCTTTGTGAGGCACTTCATCCTCAGACAATGGCCCCCATCTCTAGGTATGAGGTAATTATACTGCAATAAAAGGGTTGGTTGTGGTTTAATAATGTTCGGCTAAGCTGTAGTGCAGAAGGCTCTGCTCACTTGCTTGGAGAAGGCATGGGCACTGGGATCCTGGAGGGACCCTTTCAAACACAGGCAAAATGGTGCAGGCCCACCAACAGTGAAGCTATCAGAGAGCACTTCATGCACCCCCCCAATGGGACTGCTCCACTCTCCTGCAGGGGAGAGAGTATGTCTGTAGGTGGGGAATCTTCACCCTCCACCATTTTCTCCTATGCGGGGGCAGGACACAATCTGATCAGGGTTAAAGTAGCAGACAGGCAGGTTTATTGGCTACATCCCCCATGGCCAGTTGTCTACCCGAAACGAAACCTCCCAAAGAGATTGTCCCAGCATGGGCCCTTGGGGCACTGGCTCTACTTTGGCTGCTCCAAATCCCCAGTGGAGGGCACGGAGGCGGGTCCTTCAAGGGGGGATATTACACATAGAGACTCATTGGTTTCAACCTACTGTAGCAAACAACACACATTAGAGCCACACCCAAGATCTGCTGGTATAGCTCAGCAGAACCTGTCTCCATCCCTCTAGCTCCTAAAGAGGGATAGAGCAGGGAGAAAGAGTCTTTCTGCCTCTAGTCCCCACACTGCCCATTAACCCATGCTCAAGAGCCGTCTCTGTCCCTCTAGCCCTGCAGAGCTCTCTCTGCCCCATGCTGACTTGCATCAATTTCAGCTGGAAAGTTTGGGTACCAGAGCAGATTTGGATATTAGTCCTCCGAAGTGTTGCCTTAGGCAAAGGCTAAGCAAAGGGGACAGGTCTCCAAATCGAGGATACAACTAGAATAGTACCAGGACCATGGCAGGCCAGTACCAAACTGTTCTCCAGCTCTGGATTTTCCACCCATTCAGACCCTGGATTTGCTCATTCATTTGCAGTTGCCACATTTGGGTCTCCTCATTCATAGCCCTGCCATCCCAAAGGACCCAGATATATAAACCCCAGAACGATATTAATGTCAGACTAAGTAGCCCATGTTTGTATCCACTGAAAGAAACAACGTTTAAGCCCGTTAGGGGAAGGAGAGGGGGATGTGAAATTTTCTTTTACTTTCTGATTAGTAAGCGGCTTGGCTGGAACCAGAACAGATAAAGCAGGTAGGAGCAGAGGAGGGGAATGACAGTCCCGATTCCCACCTCACATGCATCGACTGCAACTTTGAAAAGCCTCATTATGAATTACAATCTTCTGGTAATCAGGAAGTGCCGCCTTCCATAAATCAGCTCACAGGTCCTGGGGGACGCAGTGCTGGCTGTGATGCCAGAGGAAATTAGAGAGACACAGTAGGCAACGGTTCCTCAGTATCCTCTTCATTCGAAATAGAACCGAGTGAAAATCCAAAGCAAATAATTTACCCAAGGAATTTGCCTCTTTTTCCCTTTGTGGGACAATCCTGGGCAGGTGGCAATTTCCTCCCATTTTATTTTCCTTCAACAGAAGTGTTTGGTGACTTTTGCAGTGTTCTGTAGATCACAAACATGATTCATTACTCACTAGTCAAACTATCTTGGTAAATTATGATTGGTCAGAATAGTCAGGTGTGATTACCTTTTTGCTCCCTGATTGGATGAGCATGCAAGCACATCCCACACAAATACGCACATGCAACTTTGGCATTCACTAGCATTTGACCGGATTGCATGAATGTTTGTGGGAAGGAGAAAGAACAGGGCCAGCCTGGATTCAGTTTAAAGTTAAGAGCAAATAGTAATGGAATCTTTCTTGCTGTATTTGTCCAGCTGTAATTTGGGGAGAAAGAAAGAAAGAAAGAAATAGAAACATTGTTTAAAGCAGGGAATTTTAAAATCTCATCCATAGCAGCTGAACTCTTTAGTGTAATTTCCTAGTTAGACCAAGGCCTGTGTGCATATACGTGGCTGTGTTTCCATGTTTATGCCTGTTCAGATATATCCTAGAGATCTCCTGTCATCCCCCTTGAACTCCGAAAGAGGGAGGCCTCCCTCTGTTCCATAGTAGGAAGGGAGAGTCTCTTTGCCTCTAGCCCCATGAGCTCTCTCAGCCACACAGTGAATGGGAGTTTTCTCCACACCTCCCAAGATCTCATGTCTAGCGGGCAGGAACTAGTGTTTGCCAAGCTGAGGAGCAGGGAGTGTGGGGGACGTTTTCACCAAACAGACAGTGAAGGAGATGTTGTCAAGACCGGAAAGCCTGACAGAGTGAACTGCATATGTTCAGTTCCCAAGCATCTTTTCTCTGCCTGTAAGTTGGCGAAGTCCAGAGATATCCAAGAACCCCATTCTGTGAGCACCCCCAGGAGTGGGATCCTGGTCTGTTCCAATGACAGCTTCTCAGAGGAAGGAGGAAGCCAGCAGGTTGGGCCAGAAGAACTGTGTGCCATGTACACTCACTCCTGCCCTTGCAAGTGAAGCTCAAAGCCCTGGCGTAGGTAGAGACAAGTGGCATTTCTTTTCTGTTGCAGAAAGGACATTTTGGACCTGACTTCCCATTACTCTGATCTAGTAACGTTTTATACCCACGGATGTAAATGACACAGGCGGGGCAGGCAATGGTGAATCAGGCTCTATGAAGGTAGATGAAATTCTGCAGCTGCCCAACCTATCTACTCCCCTTCATTCCTGTTAACTACATCCTAGCTCCCCCTCCTTCAGTGGAACGAGCCACTGAGCTCAGGCGAGTGGCAGGAACCACAGCAACTGACGGTGAGAGCAGGAGTGCACCTTTTCTAGGTGTAGCCTTGTGCCTGTGACCCAGACAGCCTGGGATTCCCCAGCCACTACCCATTCTCCCTGAGAGCTACCACAGAGCAATTAGGCAGTGCTTGGTTACAGGGGTTTCTATTTATTATTGTGAAATGATTTCCCCTTTGCTGATTTATAACTTTGCTAAACAACATCGGTTTACTTCCCTTTCACATGACTCATAAAATAACAGATGTATTAAGCAGATGCAAATGCAGACTCTCACCTTTGCACAGGTTGCAGAGCCAGGGATCATACCCCAGGAAATAAATCCACCCCAGAGACTAACTTAACTAGCTTCTGTTCCACTTTCAATAAGAACCAGAGCCAGAGCCAGAGCCAGGGCCTGTGGCACCAGCCAGCCAGCCTTCTGGGCAAGACAGCTGGTTGAAAAATTAAGAGGACAAAATTGCAGAGAAAATTTGGAAATTGCAATGTTGTTTCTATTTGACAAAGTTAAAAGAAAATGGTGGCGGAAAATTTTACCCGCCTGTCTGCCGAAATGCTGCTGAAGACCCGGAGCGCACTCCCTCCCGCCGCCTCCGAAATGCTGCTGAAGACCTGGGAACACACACACACACACCCATCTCCGGGTGCCAGGTGAGTAAAAAGAATTAAAAAGGCACCTAAAGCACGGGGCCCTCTTAGGCGTGGGGCCATGATCAAAATAGTTATCAAAAGGGCTGTCAACATTTTTCATTTACCGGAAAACCAGAGTTTGGTAAGCGCAACATTTTGATAACAATTTCAATAATGGTTTTGTTGACAAAAATGTTGTGAACATTTTGTAAAGACTGGAACAGTTTGGGGAAAAAAATCTCAATAGTTCTTCTTGGAAAAGGCCATTTTTTAACAAGAACAAGTTTAATTTAAAAAATGCGGACCAGTTCAAAGAGGCATACATATAGGGTGACCAGACAGCAAGTGTGAAAAATTGGGACGGGGGTAACAGGAGCCTATATAAGAAAAAGACCCAAAAATCAGGACTGTCCCTATAAAATCAGGACATCTGGTCACCCTACATACAGTGTACATCCTAGGAGGGAGCAAGCAGCAACTGTAAGGCAAAGGACCGGAATTCTATTGCTGGCTCTGACACTGAGCTGCTGTGTCACCACGGGCAGGTCCCTTCACCCTTCTGTGCCTCGCTTTCCCCATCTGTTAAACAGGGGCTAATGACACTTACCTGTTTTTGTAAAGTGCTCCATGATCCTGGAATGAAAGGGGGTGTATACATGTAGCCTAGCTCACATATGTCCTTAAAGATAACGCTGGACTAGGGTTACCACGTGTTTTTGAACCACAGAGTTCAGTTCATGGAACAAGCCTGTCTCAGGGTGGGCTCAGCTCCCAGGGCTCTTCCAAAGCTGGCAGACTCATTTCTGCAAATATATTTGCACTGTTTTTAAAATATTATTGCTGATGCACAGGCCAGCATGGCAGAACCTCAATATCCCCAGGAGGTGCGCGCTGGAGGAGAAACCCATGAATATGGAAGGTGGAAAAAATGAATGTTTAATAACCGCTGACCAAAGGCAGTCCAGCAGAACATCGCCTTTCCCTGATGTGCTGAGGATTAAGTTTGGGATGTAGCTCGCTTTTCTCCATTAGCTACGTACTGTCTCGCAGAAATGCCATCTGCCAGTATGAAAAATGAAGCCAATTAGGAACCAGCAGACTGCATGGGCCAACAAGCACTTCAGCAGCTCCTGAGTTTGTGAATAACAGCAACAGCTATTTATCTTACTAGTTGCATGGCATTTTTCGCCTTTCTATGGCATGAATCCAGTTGGGCAACAGGCAGTAGCATGGAATAAACAGTAGTAGGATTAACTCTGGTATGAGATGGGAAATTTATCATGGAATGTAATAGCATATGCCCTCCCCCACACTAGGGGGCAGCGTAACCAGGGTCTAGGTAACATCAGCCAGTGCTGCAGTCGATGAGGCTATGTTCAAAAATATGCCCCAACGTTGATTTTCCTGTTGGTTTGCAATTGTATGGACCTTGTCCATAATATTTTTGCCTTTGATTTTAACCAAAAGGATTTGCTTCCTTGAAAAGAGTAGGTTCTGGTAAAGCAAGTGTGGTTGATTTTTCTAGGCTTGTTGGCTACATTTGCAATCATGTCACAGTTCAGGGAAATTGCACCTGTATTCCCCCTTCCTGGTCCAGCAAGGCACCCAATCCTACAGTCAGAGATAGGATTGCAGCAGATGGACCCAAGCTAGCTTTGCTCGAGCTAGCTTGAATAACAGTAACAATGAAGTGATGACAGTACGGCAGCACAGGCAGTACAAGCCCACTAGGACCTTGGGTACGTACTTAAGTCGCTAGCCCATGCTGACATGGCTTCACTGCATTTGAGCTGGCTAACTCAAAGTTAGCACGTGCTGCAGTCACACCTCTGACTGCAGTGTAGACGTACCCTGAGATCCACTGTGTTGACTGATATGCACACTCGCAATTTTATAGCCAGGCTCGCGATATTTAGTGGTTTTCTTGAAACCCCAGATCCTGAAGCCAGGACTCTGCATGAGAATCTTGGATTTCATTTTTTTAAAAAGTAAGTTTCTAGCCTTCATGGTTGTGGAGAAAAGTTTGAAAATGTTACCCAAGGGTGCCCTAAAGCCTCTGAAACTAGAAGGCAAAGAAAAAGAACTAGATAGATAGATAGATAGATATCATGATTTTCAAGGCAATCTCATGATTTTTGGAGCTTGACTCGTGATTTGTTCAGTTTTGGGGTTGACATTACGCCCTCTGTCACAGGACTACAGTATGTCCTGCCTCCCCAGGGAAGATTGACTCAATGATCTAAGAGGTGTTTTCCCTCACTAACCACAGTTGGCGTAGCGGGCAGTAAAGTTCTTGGGTCCCATTGCAGTCCCTGGGTGTTGTTCTGATGATGAGGGGTATTTAATAACAAAGCGTGTTAGTGATCTCTGAATGTGTTAGACACCATGACTCTTAGTTAGGAAAGGCCCAGAATCGGAACTGTATGCTTTATACTAAAAATCACAAAACCTGTCCAGGTTTTTCCAAGTGTAATGTGCGTTTTACCCCGAGGAAGTATTTTGGATTCACTAGAAAATAAACAAATAAGCCTGTCTCTAATGGAGCATTCTCTGTAACAACATCATCAAGCCATCTGGCTCCTGTGGAGACGAAACCTAATTTATCCTGAACTTATTCAGTTAAAACCTATTAGTCTTATTTACATCAATCTGTACAGGACAAAGGAACCACCTCTCATGGAGAAGCCCAAAGAGACGGTTCAGAGGGGCAGCTGGTGGCTGCTATAACAATGCTGGCATCATCATAAAGAAAGACACATCACTGTTTGAAACAGATGAGGAACTCCCCATGAATGCGGATGCTTCACTCCCTGGATTTCTGCAGAGAAAGGTCCTAGGCCCCAGATCCTGAAGGGCACAGACTGGGCTGGGTGAGATCTCCACCAATGACGTCTCCAGGCCCGACCTGGGAGAGCTTTAGCAGACAAAAGGGAAATGGTTTACTCTGTGCCAGCTGTAGGGTTTTGGGAAAACTATGAAAAATGTCCTCTCCACCCAGTCTGCCACATGCAATAGCTTGATGCCCTAGGACGGTGGCTTTCAACCTTTCCAGAGGACTGTACCCCTGTCAGGGTCTGATTTGTCTTGCGTAACCCCAAGTTTTACCTCACTTAAAAACTACTTGCTTACAAAATCAGCCATAAAAATACAGAAGTGTCACAGCTCATTATTACTGAAAAATTGCTGACTCTCTCATTTTTACCATGTAACTATAAAATAAATCAGTTGGAATAGCAATATTGTACTTCCATTTCAGTGTACAGTACATAAAGCAGTATAAACAAATCATTGTCTGTATGAAATTTTAGTTTGTACTGACTTTGCTAGGGCTTTTTAGGTAGGCTGTTGTAAAATTGGGCAAATAACTAGCTATAAAATATGGAGGTATAACTAACTCATAGAGCTGGAAAGGACATTGAGTCCAGTCCTCTGCCTTCGCAGCAGGACCAAGTACCATCCCTGACAGATTTTTGTCCCAGATCCCTAAATGGCCCCCTTGAGGATTGAGCTCATAACCCTGGGTTTAGTAGGCCAATGCTCAAACCACATCTACACTGCAAGTGAAGGTGTAGTTGTAGCATGGATGTATACATCTGTCCTTCAGTAGTGAAGATGTGGCGGCAAGCGTTAGTCACCTGAACATGTGTCCAGGGTCCCCGCTGGGTTTGTACGTGGTTGCATAGACCTTGTCACCTTGGTTTCACTGTTACTGTTACCCTTGCCAGCTAGATTAAAGTAAGGACAGTAGCATTTAAAGTAACGACAGTTATGCCCAGCTACTACATACTATTCACCTTCCACTTGCCAGATGTAGAGCAACCCTGAATTCAGGAGAAAGACTTCACTGATGCATTTGAGCCTTGGCCTAAGGGTTGTTGTTTCTTTTGCTTTTTTGGTGCTTTTTTTAAACTTGCTAGCTAGTAAAGTCTGCTGCTAGTTGAAAAGTGGGCATCTATGGCTGTCTACAAACTACGCGGTTTAACCCGAATTTAGCAAGCGTAAAAACGCTTTACCGCTGCACCCATCCACACAACGAGGCCCTTTACAATCGATATAAAGGGCTCTTTAACGGTTTCCTGTACTCCTCCCCACACGAGAGGAGTAGCGCTGAAATCGTATTGCCATGTCGATTAGGGTTAGTGTGGCCGCAATTCGACGGTATTGGCCTCCGGGCGGTATCCCACAGTGCACCACTGTGACCCACTCTGGAAAGCAATCTGAACTCGGATGCACTGGCCAGGTAGACAGGAAAAGCCCCGAACTTTGAATTTCATTTCCTGTTTGGCCAGCGTGGAGAGCTCACCAGCACAGGTGACCACGCAGAGCTCATCAGCACAGGTAACAATTGCAGTCTCCTGAGATCGAAAAAGAGCTCCAGGCATGGACCACACGGGGAGGTACTGGATCTGATCGCTATATGGGGAGAGGATTCTGTGCTAACAGAACTCTGTTCCAAAAGACGAAATGAAAAAAACATTTGAAAAAAATTTCCAAGGCCATGATGGAGAAAGGCCACACCAGGGACTCAGTGCAGTGCAGACGTGAAAGTTAAGGAGCTCAGACAAGCCTACCAGAAAACCAAAGAAGCAAACGGAAGGTCCGGGCAGGCCGAAAACATGCCCGCTTCTACGCTGAGCTGCATGCAATTCTAGGGGGGGTCCGCCACCACTACCTCCCCCTGTCCCTGTCTTGGATTCCGAGTTGGGGTGGTAATCTCAGCCATGGCTGAGGATTCTGCGGACGAGGGGAAGATGAGGAGGAGGAAGAGGAGACGAGCTTGCAGAGAGCACACAGCACTCCGTTCTCCCCAACAGCCAGGAGCTTTTTTCTCACCCAGACGGAATTACCCTCCCAGCCCTCCCAGCCACTAGCCCAGACAATGAAGCCATGGAAGCGACCTCTGGTGAGTGTACCTTTGTAAATATAAAACATGGTTTAAAAGCAAGCGTTTTTTAATGATTATTTGCCCTGAGACTTGGAGATGCATTCGCTTGGCCAGTACAGTTTTGGAAAAGTCTGTTAACATGTCGGGGATGGAGCGAAATCCTCCAGGGACATCTCCATGAAGCTCTCCTGGAGTACTCCAAAAGCTTGCAGAAGGTTTCTGGCAAGGCAGCCTTATTCCGTCCTCCATGGTAGGACACTTGACCACGCCATGCATGTAGCAAGTAATCTGGTATCATTGCATGACAAAAGCCTAGCTGCATATGGTCCGGTGTTTGCTGGCATTCAAGCAACATCCGTTCTTTATCTCGCTGTGTTATCCTCAGGAGAGTGATATCGTTCATGTAACCTGGTTGAAATTCAGGAATTTAATTAAGGGGACAGAGATGGCCATTCCTACTGGGCTGTTTGCCTGTTGCTTAAAAGAAATCCTCCTTGCAGGTAGCCAAGCAGGGGGGGGAGGGGAATTGGCGCTGAGCTTTTTCGCGTTGGCTAGCAGGGATCTTCCCTGCTACCAGCCACGCGGTGGGGGGGAAGGGGGTGATTAGCAGTGATCTTCCATGATACCAGCCACGCGGTGGGGAGGGGTAAAGCGATCATCCCAGAGAATTGGATGGGGGTGGTTTTCTGCTGCTGCATGTAACAGGAAAAGAAGCAGCACTGAACAGGATTTGCTTGGTATTTGGGAAAGGAGGGCACTGTGTATATGAAGGGCTGCAGAAGCCAAAGACAATGGCTTACCATGGCCGCATGCAAGCTGAATTCTGCTGCCCGACCTGCGTCTGTGAGATCTCTAACACCAGCCGCAGGCACTCAATATAAGATGCAAAATGCGACCTTGTAGTGAAAATCACATGTGCTATGTAAGGTGAATAGTGTTGTTCACTGTGAAAGAGTATAAGCATTGTTCTGTAAAATGTATCTTTTTAAATACTTCTCTCCCTTTTTTCCCTCCCTCATTGCAGCTGCAAATTTTTTCAAGCCTCCCTACTCCATCCTGAAGGCTATCTCAGATAAGGCAGGCGGAAAAAAAAGACGCGAGACGAAATGTTCTCGGAAATCATGGAAGTGACCCGCAATGAAAGAGCTCATCTGAATGAGTGGAAGGACGTGGTATCAAATTACAGGAAAGATGCCAGTGAAAGTGAGGACAGGAGGACCAACGCGCGAGGATGAAGCCAGGAAGGGACGCTCGAGATGAGGTGGCACGCAGGAAGATCAGAGGTGTAGGCGAGTGATGCGCGGATGCAATCTGGGCTGCTGCGTGATCAAACTGACATCTCCGACGTCTGGTGGAGCTTCAGGAACAGCAGCAGGGTCACAGAGTGCCGCTGCAGCCCCTGTGTAACCACCTCACCCTCACCATGTTCCATATCCTCCTCACCCAGACGTGTAAGAATGCGTGGGGAAGGCTTCTGTGCACCCGCCCACTCCACCCCCAAGGACAGCCCCCAACCAAAAGGCTGTCATTACTTTGAAATTTTTTTAGTGGCCTTTTCCTTCCCTCTATCCTCCTCCCAAACCACACCTGGGCTACCTTGTCAGTTCTCTCCCTCTTTTTTATAATGACTTAATAAAGAATACATGATTTTTAAACGATAGTGAATTTATTTCCTTAAGCAAGCTGTAATTGAAGGAGGAGGGTGGGTTGCTTACAGGGAATGAGTCAATCAAGGACGGGGTTTCATCAAGGGGAACAAACACAGCAGTCACACACCTACCCTGGCCCGTGATGAAACTCGTTTTCAAAGCTTCTCTGATGTGCACCGCTTCCTGGTGTGCTCTTCTAATCGCCCTGGTGTCTGGCTGCGCGTAATCAGCGGCGGCCAAGTGATTGCCCCAGCCTCCCACCCGCCATAAAGGTCTCCCCTTACTCTCACAGAGATTGTGGAAGCACACAGCAAGCAGCAATAACAATGGGGACATTGGTTTGGCTGAGTCTGAGCAAGTCAGTAATGTGCGCCAGCGCACCTTTAAATGGCCAAATGCACATTCTACCACCATTCTGCACTTCCTCAGCCTGTAGTTGAACAAACTCCTGACTACTGTGTCAGGCTGCCTGTGTATGGCTTCATGAGCCATGGCATCAAGGGTAGGCTGGGTCCCCCAGGATAACTACAGGCATTTTCAACATCCCCAACTGTTATTTTCTGGTCTGGGAAGTAATTCCCTTGCTGCAGCCGTTTAAACAGAGTAGTGTTCCTGAAGACGTGAGCGTCATGAACCCTTCCTGGCCATCCCACGTGGATGTTGGTGAAACGTCCCTGTGTATCCACCAGTGCTTGCAGCACCATTTGAAAAGTACTCTTTGCGGTTTATGTACTGGGTTGCCCTGTGCTCCAGGTGCCAAGATAGGGATATGGGTTCCATCTATTGCCCCACCACAGTTAGCGAATCCCATTGCAGCAAAGCCATCCACTTATGACCTGCACATTTCCCAGAGTCACAACCTTTCGTAGCAGCAGCTTAATGATTGCTTTGGCTACTTGCATCACAGCAGCTCCCACAGTAGATTTTCCCACTCCAAATAGATTCCCGACTGACCAAGTAGCTGTCTGGCGTTGCAAGTTTCCAGAGGGCTATTGCCACTCGCTTCTCAACTGTGAGGGCTGCTCTCATCTTGGTATTCTGGCGTTTCAGGGCAGGGGAAAGCAAGTCATAAAGTTCCATGAAAGTGCCCTTACGCATGCGAAAGTTTCGCAGCCACTGCGAATCATCCCAAATCTGCAAAACTATGCGGTCCCACAGTCTGTGCTTGTTTCCTGGGCCAAAATCGGCTTTCAATGGCTAGAACCTGCCCCATCACTAGCAGGATCTCCAAAGCCCAGGAGCCACGCGGTTTGAGAGAATTTGTGTGTCCATGTCCTCATCACTCTCGTCGCCGCTCTGCTGTAGCCGCCTCCTCCTCACCTGGCTTTGCAGGTCCTGGTTCAGCATAGACTGCACGAGAATGCGCGAGGTGTTTACAACGTCCACGATTGCGGTCTGATCTGAGCAGGGTCCATGCTTGCTGTGCTATGGCATTTGCACAGTTCACCCAGAAAAAAGGCACAAAATGGTTGTCTGCTGCTTTCACAGAGGGAGGGGTGAGACTACCAGAACCACCCCACAATGTTTTTTTTCCCATAAGGCACTGGGATCTCAACCCAGAATTCCAAGGGGGGAAGACTGCGAGAACTATGGGATAGCTACGGATAGCTACCCACAGTGCAACACTCCGGAAATCGACGCTAGCCTCAGTACATGGATGCAAACCGCCGAATTAATGTGCTTAATGTGGCTGCGTGCACTCATCTTTATACAATCTGTTTTACAAAACGGTTGTATATAAAATCGGAATAATCCCGTAGTGTAGACATACCTCTATGTTTGTTAATATCACTTTTCACAGCAGACTTAGCCCCAGCAAGCCCAGGACAAATTAAGCCCTGGATGGGAGGTTGATATGGAGGCAGTGGGGGTCAGAGCGCAATTGGAGAGGGTGGAGGGGCTGAGGGTCCAGAGGCAGCAGGGCCAGAGATGATGGGGGGCTGAGGGTCAGGGGAGGCAGCAGGGGCCAGAGATGACAGGGGAACTGAGGTGGGAGCTCGGGAGAGGCACCGGGGCCAGGGGTGATGCACGTGGATGTGTGGGGGCAGAGTGATGCTCCACAAGGTAAACCCTGCCACAACCTCAACCCCCAACTACAAGGTAACTCCACAACCCTCTCACCCGCAACAGCCAGGTATAGCATCTAGAAAGGTAACACATATAGTTAAGATTGATAGCATCACACGTCTCCTCCTTCTTGCGTGACTCAAAGCCTCCCTCACATACACTCACAGTGTGCTTGTGTGTTGGTGGGCAGACCGCGGCTCCACATTCTCCTAGGTTCCTTCCCACACGTCCAGTCAGCTCCACATTCTCCTAGGTCCCTTCCCACACGTCCAGTCAGCTCCACATTCTCCTAGGTCCCTTCCCACACGTCCAGTCAGCTCCACATTCTAGGGTCCCTTCCCACACGTCCAGTCAGCTCCACATTCTAGGTCCCCTTCCTACACGTTCAGTCAGCTCCACATTCTCCCCTTGCCCCCCCAGCCAGTGGCACTTGACATCATGGAAAGCAGCCAAGCCAGCAGGAGTTGGCTTTTTATTTTTATTTTTTTTAATTGGCAGAATCTCTCTTTCTGCTTTTAAATAAATTGTGCTGGCTGAAAGCACATTCCGTTACGAACACAGTCTCTGCTCCAGTTTTCAGAGGCTTGTAAATATTGATGGGGGTCTTGTGAGTTAGCGGCCAGTGCACTCTCTGGGAAAGCACAGTGTGCCTGGCTCAGATGCATTGGGCTATATATATGGACTTCTAACAGTGCCTAATGAAGCTGACAGCTCAGCTCTGACAGCTTTATATCAAGGAGACATTTAGCTATGTTATTTTCATGGCATACAAGCAGAGAAGTTAGATAAACTTTCTGGAAGGTCACAATCTAACACTACTTTATTTCTGAGAAACCAGAACTTTAATGCACAAGAACCAAAACCAAGGAGAGACAAAGCAGGCTGCTCCCTAAGGCAGAGAGGTACAACTCACCCCACCTTGCTCTAGGCTGGCTCTTTGAAGACAGACTGCTGAAAGACCCTGATTGCATGCTTCCCTACACATCCCCTAGCCTGCAAGCAGGACCAGGAAAACCCCAGAGAATTTGAAGCAATAGCGTATCATTTTAACACAGTTTTCAATAAACCTCAAACTACTACTGAGCAATGCACTTAGGCCTCACAACAGGAGCGGTGCTCAGAGGAAGAAAACTTGGTTCAGCTCCAGGGGCTCTTCTACACGTTAGAGAAATTTGGCATTGCCACTTGCTAGCACCCGCCACACAGTACGGTGCTTGCATTGGTGCACCAGCATGGCTGGGATCTTGACTAAAATAATGGTAACTTAAAAGGACAACAGCTAACAGCTGCAGAGGGAAGTATCGCTCCTGTTTCAAGCTGTGTCGAACACCAGGGGCCTGCCTGGCCACCCTTAATTTCTCCATTTATAAATGCATTCCTCCAAGAATCCCTGAGACCTGGTATAGAAAGGAGAGGAAACACCTTTAGAGGTGAAAATCTGAGTCTGCTGTGTAATAGGGCCAGATCCTTAGCCAGTGTGAATCAGCGACGTTGAATTTATTTAACTGGAGTTGTGCCAGTTAATATCAGCTGAGGATCTGGCCCTGCTGCAACCTGTCTGACTCGGCTAGAACTCAGTATGAATTCCTTCCAAGTGGGTTTCCAATGTGCTGGGGGGTGCTTGACCCCTGGCTCTGCCCCAGGCCTTGCCCCCACTCCACCCCAAGGCCCCACCCCACTTCACCCCTACCCCAAGCGCACCATATCCTCGGTCTGCCCCCTCCCTCCCAGCCTCCTATAAGCCATGAAACAGCTGATCAGGGCCAGCCAGCAGGTGGAAGGCACTGGGGGAAGCTGATGGAGGGCCACCAGTGGGTGCTCAGCACCCACAATTTTTTCCCCTTGGGTGCTCCAATCCCAGAGCACCCGTGGAGTCAGTGCCTATGTCCAGTGCTCTCTGTGCTTACCCTCCTCTTGCACGGCATACAAGCCATCGCTCGTCACAGAGCCCTGCTTAGTGCTTTTGCTGTCCCACCCCGGATTACTGCTTTGGAGCCGGATTATTCTGTCCATCATCATGAAAGAGCTCTGTGAATCATATCCTGGATGAGGTCTCCCTATCCCTAGAGCAGAGGGTGGGAGGGTGGAAGCACTGGGGTAGACTTCACTCCTCTGTTGATGGTGGGTGCTGAGCGTGGCTAACCCACCTTCTTCAGACCGGAGGGGCTGTGCGAGAGGAGAGTGGGCTCATTTGGGGGCGTTAAGATCTAGTTTAATCTCTGAGTTTTGTTGGGTTGTTACATTTTTTAACCAGGCCTGAATAATTTAGATTTGACTTTATTTCAGTCTGGGTTTGTGAGTTTGAATGCTTTTTCAATTGCTGCTTGACCCAGTTTCAAAATAAAGGAAAACCTACCAAACAAAAAGCTCCCAGGCTGGGAGGCAAGGATCCTGCTAACTTATTCCAGATTTCTCCTCCTTTCCTCCACACTGGAAAATAAAATCACCTGAGCGGCTGGATCCTGGGATGCCATGTATTCCTTTGGAAATGTACATTGGTGCCCATCAGCAAGGCACCAGGGATCTCCCATCAATAAAACAACCTGTTACAAAGTAACAGTTCTGGGAATATTATGCAGATGCCATAAAAAGCCAAGGACTGCAGAGAAGGGCATGGGGAATGGAGAGTGAGGGCAGTCCTGGGTAAGGCCCCTACTGGGAAACCATGTCCTTCCCTTGCTAGGGAATGGACTTGATCTAACCACTCTTTTCCCACGCTATCTACTATGATCCTAAGAGGATGAGTGGGAGATATTCTCTGAAGCTCTAAAATAGTTTGAATCCAACCTACGTACACACATTTAAAATGGCCCTTTGAGACCAGCAATGAAGTCTATTGTAGGCATTTCTGATGTGTCCAGCTCCATAGTATCTAGACACTAAAGGTCCATCCTTATTAGACAAAAATCTCAAGGTCAATGACATGCATAAAGAACTGAGCACAGAGGGCTACATGCCCTTTGTCCATGGCCAAACAGTGCAAGGGGCTGTGTTCTCTTGTGAATCTAGGGATTTTGCCGTGTTTACATTTCAGTCACCATCCTGTAGTTCCCTGACATTCAATGGGGGCGAGTTAAGAGAAGAACCTCTGCTCTCTCCAGCATGCTTCAACTCAGATTTTAGACTCTTTGTTGCTCTCAAAATATATCAGTACCAGCGCTTCCATGACTATTATATTTTAAGTTCCCGAAAGATCTTCTTGAGCCTGTCACTCCAGACCAATCCTATCAGGTCCCCCAGCAGCATTCTGAGTGGAGCACTTAATCGTAACACATTAGGGGTGAATTTGCTTAGCTCTGTAGACATGGCCCTGAATTTCTACAAGGTCTTCTTGATTTGGGTTCTTTCTGTTCATATGATCAACTCCACATTCCTTAGGTCTGGCTAAATCCTGGTTAATCTCTGGGAACTAGGAAGAGGATCATTCTGGCCCTTTGATTTATTTAGCTAAAAAGACTATCAGATTGGGATTGGACCTGAGAGAAGAATCTGGTCCATTGTGTTTCATATATTACTTTTTTCTCTTCTTTCTAGCAGAATTTGCTTTTACTGATCAATAAAGGGAGTTTTTTCAGTTGTATGTGTCCAAATTTACTTTCCAAAAGCCACCCTCCACTTGTGCTGATGTGTTTTGTTCTCATTTAGACTGATCAGTCATTTGTAAGGATCAGAGCGGAGCTGATTTCCTTAATGATTTCAGAGGCAGGAAAAAAAATTCTCACTTTTTGAGTGCCACTTGGCTGAAGGTAAAGAATGTTACAGCTGTGGGAGTGCTAATTAGAGCCAATTATAACTTGAATGACCTGCCTTTGTATTCACATGCCTGGTAGAACTCACAATGAAGGTATTTTGCTTTTATGCAAATATCTAATTTGGGAAGCCCACACTTTTCAAAATCTTTGTGTAGGGATTGTTTGGATAAAATGATGAAAAGGGGATTCCCCAAGGTGATCCTTATACCCGAATTCCACACATCACCTTTCATTTTCTGGACGCTGTGCTGAGCCCCTTTGAGTTGCCTTTTTGGGCACACGAAAAGCCCATCACTCCAGTGCCTGATTTTCAGAAGGATACGCATGCTTCTGCATGACGGAGATGCACATGCAGTTTTACAGTTGTGCACAGCTGGCCATTTGCTTGTGCACTTTTCACAATTCCACATGCCGTCACCATAATCTGTGCATACAGATTAAGTGCCCAATGGATGCCTATTTGCACACCCATCCTTCCAAAAAGCAGGCACATAAGGTCTCCCCAAGGTGATGGTCTCAAGAGTCATTGAGTGGGGCAGGACAGCTGTCATTTCTGAGAGGAGACTGCAAGGAACTGGACAGAGTATCTGAGCATGTGAATAAGCGGCATGTATGTATGTGTGCCCACACACACACACACACACACACACACACTGGTTTTATATATAGCATTATGAGTACATATCTACTGCATCAATTCTCTACTGGAAATGGAACTCAGCGAGCAATCCCCTCTTGGAAACTATGCTTCTAAATAGCATCCTATGTCTTCAAATGCTTTCCCAGGAGTGCACTCCTCCAGGGCAGCTCTGGAGAGTAAGCGGTACACACCAGGAGAAAATACCAGTGGCTTTTCAACAAAGCCAGCTTTGCAGAACGAAGTCTGAGATTAAAAAAGAATGCAGTAGCTTGAACACAGCCATGCACAGTTATTCATGGATTACCAATGCCTGCAAGGAACACAAAATATCCAGAGAGTTTGTTAAATGCAATTCACCTCCTCTGCATGGATATTTGTCAGAATCCAATTCAGTGGGGAACAAAAACCCAGCTCAAACCAGAAGCCATAAAGGGCTTGTGGCATTAACTGTGTGTTCACCCTGGGCTCACAGTTGTCTTTGGACTCAAGAAGAGATCAGGATGAAACCAAACCCCAGATCTTAACACTCCCAAATGTTGGGGCTGGTTGGGTCAGGACTAGATGACTCTTATCGCCATAATGAGCCAAAGTAAAACCCCAGAAGGGACACCTCAGATCCTCATCCACATTTGTGGTTCTGGTCCATCTTCAATGACAAGTGGACATGAGCATGACTAGTCTATGCAAGCTCTGCTGTTTGGCTGAGTTCTCCAGCTGTGCTAAAGGATTTCTTCCCATGATTCATCAATTAGTATGATTATATTTGTAGCACCTAGGAGTCCCGGTCATGGAAAAGGACCTTCATGTTGTGCAACAGGATAAAAAAAGACACTCCTAGCCCCTCCCCTACCTACATTATTTTTAGGTCCCACCTATGACCAGTGATAACCACTGAGTCTGGAGTGTTCTGGGCCGCTCGAATGCCCAGCAGCAGAACATTGGTGACAGGTGCAGTGCACGGGGCTCATGGAGAAATGCATGTTCCAGCCTGGATGAAGGATCTTTGCCCATGACCACAGATGGCAAATTAACGAGACAGAGCAAATGGAAAGTCCTATTTATCTTTCTGACACTCTTGTAACTCACATGGAATGAAGGCCAGTGCTTCCAATTTGTAGATAAGCAGATTCTGGGCTGTCTGCCCCTACTCTGCAGACCCACCAGTATCACCCACATTTCATGCTCCATTAATTGACTTGGAGCAGAGCAGCAAAGAATGGGCTGGGCTGGTCCCTATACCTACAGATCAACCCCCAGAAGAGTGGGAGAAGATAAATGCAAACTAGGAGTGCTCCTTAGCACAGGACTCTGGGCAGGCTGCACCCTGCAGGGCAGCCATCTCTAATAACTGTACATATGCTGGAACGGCTTTGGCTGTTTGCTAATTAGCAATGAGAAGCACTGCCAGGTCCCAGGACAAGCTTTCTCCCACATTAATGAACAGGTGAAAGACAAGAAAGAGTCATTAGAGATTGGTTCATTTGTTGCCACTGATATAGTGTAAGTTGCCCTGCTCACAACACAGTACTCACACATGCAGTGAAACCTGACTTAACCTTTCCTTGTTGCTACCTTAACTAACATCCACATGAAACCAAACCTCAGCCTAAGCTTTCTCCTAGGCTTGACTGTTCCTAGGGTTTCTCAGTAGTTATTTCCTACTTCCCTCTGCTTTAACTTGGTACTGTTTTATGCTCCTGAGTTGGAACAAATAGGACATGCCTAGTCTGTGTGCCAAGGTGAATCAGCAGAATAGCCCTGCATCTGTGTGCAGGGTCCTGCCACCCTATAATATGGAATAAAGTCAAAACAGGAGTCACTGTGGTCTTAAATACCTAGAGATTAAAATGCCTCTCCCTGATGCCTATATCCAGCCAGCTTGGGCTATTCAATCTTATGGCTCACCAGTAATTCTTGGTGACACTGGAAAACTCTGTGCATTCCCAGATAATAGCTCATGCTTCACAGTAATACCTTTAACGGTTCTGTAGCACCTTTATTCGAAGAGATTCCATGGCGCTCTGGAGACAGTATGTGCGCAAGGCCAGCACCACTGAAACATAGCGTCCCTCTTCCTCCCTCTGTCCCCTCTGGAGTGGAGAGACCACACAGGCCAGTAACCACTGCATTGGACAGCTGAACATCCTTTCTTCTCCTCTGCTTTTCCCTCGGCAGAGCTATCCGACTCAGAGGGAGAGAACATGCTTCCAGGTTGCTATTTTGTTTCCTCAGATCACAGAACAATATATTTCAGAGTTGCATTTTTTATTCTAAATACCCCCAGCCTGATCATTGCTTGAAGAGCTGTTGCATTGAATCCCTGCTCTTTCTGGAGCCCTGAAAGACAAATACAGCATGGCCGACTTCATCAAGTGATGGTGTACAAGTGGAGATCCAAATGACAGTGCATCAGCCTAGGGCACAAATTCCAAGAGTGGGTAGGACCTGTACACATAGGAACTTAGCAGTGAGCTGTCCTATTCCCATTGCTTTCTCACCTAGGCAGATGCTAGCTGCAGACAAGTACTGCTGCCACATGAGTGCAGGAATGGCACCACAGAGTTCCATATGTGGGCCTAGAATTTCCAAAGAGCTTAGCACACAACAGCTTCCAGAGTGACCCACAGGATGGAGCTCATTTAAAAGCAAGAAGGCAGTGTTTTTAACTGCCAGCCCTGCAAATCCTCTCTGGGATCTGAGAGTCAAGCAGGGCTCTTCATGGACTGTGCTGACTATAGTCTCCTGCTTAGAGTGTAAGCTCTTTGTGGCAGGAGTACCCTGTGCTAAGTGTTTGCACAGGACTAGCACAATGGCACCCTGGACCCTAGGTGCTACCACAATTCAAGTAATGAATAATAACCACTAGTAAGAAAAAACAGCCCTGCAGCTGGAACCGAGCAGCTGGCTATTGTGATTGATTTTGCGCGCATAGTGCCCAGTGCTACAGATACAGTGCAAGATACTACACGGATGGGTGGCCGTATAAAACCCTAAGAAAGAAAGATAGAGATAGATAGATAGATAGATAGGAAGGCCAGACTAGAATCCACCACACTCTCCCATAGCTGTCTCATCCTTGCAGGGTTAATGGGAATAAATACTTACTTTGGTCACTGAAGTCATCAGCGACGACTTAGCCTCTCTGAGGCTATTGAGGCTCGCCAACAGGAAAATGAAACCCATCCTTGATTTGACAAGTCCAGATGTTCCACACATTGGTTCATAGAAATATCCAGCTGCATAGTGAAACTTCGGGGACTGAGAGATGGCTGACGCACATTGCAGGGCATAGAAAGGACTTCTGGAAGCTCAGTGCCCCTAAGCACCGTAAGCACTGCCTTGGGAAGGAGGCCAAGAAACATTCACAGGCAGTCTGAAGGGGTGGGGAGTGCTAGTGAGGGGCTGCTGAGGTCCTTTGAGGTGTGGCATTGGTCTTAGTAATAACATGGGAAGACTAGAGCAGATGCTTTTAACAGCTGATGGCATAATAGGTATGTGATGGGGTTTCTCCCATCACCTGCTGGAGAAGAGAAAGAGCCTCAGTTAGAGAAATGCTCCCCACCTGTGGGCTGATGGACTGACTGCCTTCTGGCCAGAGGAGGCAGAGCTAGGTAAGGCTCATTAGACAGCTGGGTCTTATCACGGAGCCTGAGGGAGCTGGCAGAAAAGGCCGGGCCCACTGTCCAGGAGAGACTCACTTGGAAGGGAAATCCCAAGAGTGAAGCTGGTGATTCTGACATAGTCCTACAAAGGGGAAGGGGGCCTTCTTGTTTACCATTGACTGAAGCTAATTACACTGGGCGGTTGATACCTCAGAAGGGACCAGATTGGAGAAATGTCTTGGTTGGAGGGCTAGTCCCAGAACACAAAGGCAAAGGATAAACCGGTGTAGCACCAAGGAAGCAGCCAAAGGGGGTGTTAAAGGTACAGCTCAGTGCAACACCAAGTCTGGATGCAAGGAGGCGCTATGACTGTAAATAGAGGTGGTCACAAGGTGTTAGGGTCAAATCTCTGGCAGAGAGACACAGAAGCTCAGAACAAAGTGAAGGGGAAAGAGATTCTTCTTGCTAGCCTGCAAACACTCCTTCCTCTCCCTCTGTGACATGGGAGGCAGGGTGGTTTTTACTCCTCCCAGGAGACGGGGCACTGTTCAGGGGACACAGGTAGATTTGTGATGGGGGGGGGGTCTCTCCACTTTCTTGCAGACCTTTCATTGCATGTAGTCCCTAGTGCCTAGGTGTGCATGTACAGAATTGTATGCAAATCTCATTGTACCACATTTTGTCCCCATGGTTACATGTGGCACTTATTCATAGACTCATAGATTCTAGGACTGGAAGGGACCTGGAGAGGTCATCGAGTCCAGTCCCCTGCCCTCACGGCAGGACCAAATACTCTCTAGACCATCATACCCATCAGCACAGTCACTCACAGAGGCACACGTGCGCACACAAACACACAATCCTAGGAATATGCTGATAAACGAACAGAAGCCATCCAGAGCCTTTTCCGTGTTGCTGAAACTGATTGGCATCCATCACTAATTAATCCAAGATGAGTAGCTAATTCAGGACCTTGATTACGACGACTTAGCATAATTAAAAAAAAAAGACAATCAGCAGCAGGAGCAGTGGAAGAAGCCTGCTAATCAGCGACGGTGTCTTGATGGGCTCAGCGCCTGGGTTTGCTCCTGCTGATCTAGGCTATTTAAAGAGTTGAGGTCGAGGATGAAACAAAACAGTGAAGAGCTCGGTGATGTGTAACAACGCTCTGCCCTGTGATAGTGCTTTTCAGTTACGGCTCTCACAGCACTTGACCAGCACTTATAAACGTAGCTTCCCAGGAACCCTGGGAGGCATTTTTCAGATGGGGACACCAAAGCGCAGCAAGGTTTGGTGATTCGCCTGACAAGCCAGGGGCACGGCCAAGAATAAGTTACATGCTACACGATACCACTTGTGTTAACCGCCTTCCATGTAACAATCTGTCCCAACTTGCATTTCCCTCACACTCTGGTTTCCTTCCCTAGACCGGAAGAAGAATTCTGTGAAGCTCAATAGCTTGTCCCTTTCCTCAACAGATCTAGGACATCCTATAAATGATTTTTTAACATTCTGTGGGTTGTTGTTCTGCAGGGAGCCCAAAAAACGTGTATAAAGCTGTCTCCAGGACAGGCATATTCCCTTTGAAGAATCTGGTACTGGCAACTGTTGGTGTCATAAACAGATAGCTAAGGGTTAATGTTTCTTTTACCTGTAAAGGGTTAACAAAGGGAACCAAACACCTGACCAGAGGACAATCAGGAAACAAGATTTTTCAAATCTTTTCAAAATCTCTCAAAGGGGAGGTAGGTTTTTGGGCCTATTAAATTGGGTGTGTGTGTTCTATTTTTTCGTACTCGTCTCTGTTTGCTCTGCTCTGAGAGTGCCATCTCTCTATCATTCAGGCCTTTCTAATCCTTCTGTCCAAGATGTAAGTACAGAAGGTAGAAGACAATAAGGCTTATTATTGGGTTCTTGTAGTTTACATGCGTGTTAGTTTGCTGGTAATGTTTTACATTGTATTTCTTTGGTTAAGAGCTGTCCTATTCATTGTTTCATTTTATAAGCCCAATGAACCCTGTATTGTCCACCTGTATTACAGAAGACTCATTTTTATGTCTTTTTTCTTTCTTTTTATATAAAGCTTTCTTTTTAAGACACTAGTTTCGATTTTTTTTCTCTTGTTAAGGCTATCGGATCACGAAGGGAGGAAATCCCTTTATATTAGGTCACTAAGCCTGCATTTGCAGGGACTCTTGAGTAGAGGTGTGAGAGGGAAACCTGATTTCCTACTCTTGTGTATGTGTTTCACGGACTTTGAAACACCTGGTGCATCTCATCCTAGTGGACCCAGGCGAGCAAGATCTGGCAGGAGTGTAAGAAGGGGAGGGAAGCGGATGAAGTGGGTTATTTCCCTTTGTTGTGAGACTCAGGGCATCTGAGTCTTGGGGTCCCCCAGGGAAGGTTTTGGGGAGACCAGAGTGAGCCAGACACTGGAATTTCTGGCTGGTGGCAGCGCTATCAGATCTAAGCTGGTAATTAAGCTTGGAGGTTTCATGCAGGCACCCAGATTTTGACGCTAAGGTTCAGAATTGGGACTTATGCTTTATGACAGTTGGAAGACAGGATACTCAGCTAGATGGACCATTAGTCTGACGAAAGTGCCCTAACCTCAGGAACTCTAACCCTAGCTCCAAGTGCCCTACACATAGGAACCCTAACCCTAGGGAGGGAAGCTGTACCCATAGGAACCATAGCCCTAGCTCCAAGTGCCCTACCATTAGGAACCCTAACCCTAGGGCGGGAAGCCCTACCCATATGAACCCTAACCCTAGGACGGGAAGCCCTACACATAGGAACCCTAACCCTAGCTCCAAGTAACCCACCCTTAGGAACCATAACCCTAGCTCCAAGTGCTCTACCCTTAGGAACCCTAACCCAATGGCGGGAAGCCCTACTCATGGGATCCCTAACCATAGCTCTATGTGCCCTACCCATAGGAACCCAAACCCTAGAGTGGGGCACCCTATCCATAGGAACCGTAACTCTAGCGTGGGATGGCCTCCCCATAGGAAGACTAACCCTAGGGTATGAAGCCCTACACATAGGAACCCTAACCCTAGCTCCAAGTGCCCTACCCATGGGAACCATAACCCTAGCTCCCAGTGCCCTACCCTTAGGAACCCTAACCCTAAGGCGGGAAACCCTACCCATAGGAACCCTAACCCTAGGGCGGGGTGTCCAACCGATAGGAATCCTAACCCTAGCTCCAAGTGCCTTTCCCTTAGGAACCCAAACCCTAAGGTTGGAAGCCCTACCCATAGCAATCCTAACCCTGGCTCCAAGTGACCCACCCTTAGGAACTCTAACCATAGCTCCAAGTGCCCTAAGGTTAGGAACCCTAACCCTAGAGTGGGAAGCCCTACCCATAGGAACCCTAACCCTAGCTCCAAGTGCCCTATCCATAGGAACCCTAACCGTAGGTCCAAGTGCCCTACCCTTAGGAACCCTAACTCTAGGGCAGGAAGCCCTACTCATAGGAACCCCAACCGTAGCTTCAAGTGCCCTATCCTTAGGAACCCTAACCCAAGCTCCAAGTGCCCTACCCTTACAAACCCTAACAACAGGGTGGGAAGCCCTACCCATAGGAACCGTAACGCTAGCTCCAAGTGCCCTACCATTAGGAACCCTAACCCTAGCTCCAACTGCCCTACCCATAGGAACCCTAACCCTAAGGTGGGAAGCCCTACCCATAGGAAGTCTAGCCTAGCTCCAAGTGCCCTACACATAGGAACTCTAAACCTAGGGCAGGGCGCCCTACTCATACGAACCCTGACTGTAACTTCAAGTGCCCTACCCTTCGGAACCCCAACCCTAGGGCCGGAAGCTCTACCCATAGGAACCCTAATCCTGGCTCCAAGTGCCCTACTCTTAGGAACCCTAACCCTAGGGCAGTGTGTTCTACCCATAGGAACCCTAACCCTCGCTCCAAGTTCCCTACCCTTAGGAACCCTAACCGTAGGGCAGGAAGCCCTACCCATAGGAACCCTAACCCTAGCTCCAAGTTTCCTACCCTGAAGAACGCTAATGCTAGGGTGGGAAGCCCTACCAATAGGAACCCTAACCCTAGCTCCAAGTGCCCTATCCTCTGGAGGCTACAAGAATAACTCAGGTTCTAATACAGGTGAAGTCCTGAACCTAGAGAGAGGAATTGAATGGCGCAGAAACAGAAAGTTGGGATGTAAGCAAGAAGCAGCGCCCAATGCTTCGATAGAGTGGAATTACTTTCACTTGCCCCTTCAAACCGTCCTTCTAACACGTCATGTTACTGAACATTATAATCAAGGTTCCCACACACTCTGGGGTGAGAGGAGCCAAAATTTTCCAGCTAGGACCTTGGATTCTGCAGAAGCTTTGGGTCATTTTTTAAATTGAGGATTTTAGTGAGTTAAAGACAAAAATGACCTGCAGGAGGTCCACCGGAGCCACAGGACCACCGGACTCCCTGCAGGGAAGCCTGCGGAAGGTCCACCAGAGCCGCGGGACCGGCGAGCGACAGAGACCCCCCTGCAGCATGCCGCCATGCTTGGGGCGGCAAAATTGCTAGAGCCAGCCCTGCCCTATAGTTTTAGTTTTCAATATTTCCCAGAGTGTTATCATTAGGTTCCAGAATTAACGATCATTTGATATCAATGGGTTGGTTCACACCTCTCAGAGTCATTGTTTCAGGCTGTCTGCAGATTTAGATGGACAACCCTGCCTCGGTTACACTCTGTTCATGTTTATCTTTGCAACCAGGAGGGCTGGAAACCATTTGTTTCAAAATGAGAGCTGAGATATTAGAGCAAGGTGAATTCTGAGCTGTGGAATCTAGAATGCATCGAGACCTGGCTCTAATGGCCACAGAGAAGATGCAGGATCAGGGTGGGAAGGAAGGCTGACCTGAAGTAATGGCTCATGTCAAAAAAATGTTGGAAAATCACTGCAATCATCAGAAAACAAAACGAACTGCAGAGGATGCTGGGTAACATTATGCAAATTACTGTGGCAGTTGTCAGGCTGATTTCTTAAAAATCCCCAGCTCCATTAGATCTATTAATGGGAAAATCTGCTTTTCTGCCTCTCTAACAATTTGCAAAGCAGTATCCAGCCTACCCTGCAATTCCAGTTTTCCTTATTAACATATTCAGGCATCTTTCAGGGAGAGGCAGTGAGTCCCCACAACTAATGTGTCAGTCAGCTCTGTCACCAAGGAATGCACCTGGAGGACAGGATTTTACCCTCTGATTTCTCCACTGGGTTCTTGACAGAATGCAAACAAGCTATTGCAGGATTTTTTTGTTCTCCTTGCTGCCACTGCACATAGTCTGTCTGTCTGCCCACCCCTTTTGCTCATGTTCTCTCTTGGATGAGAAATCCTCCCATACATTTTAAAGCCAATGAGCATTAATGCATCTAACTGCCCCCTTGAGCTCCTCCAATAGCTGAGTGACACACCAGGAAATAGACCCAGACAGGACTGGCCTCAGTTCCCTATTCAAATTCCTTCATATATCAGTAAGATTATAGTGCAAAGAGAAGAAGCATTTTCATCAAAAGAAATACAGCAAAAAGATGGGGAGATTTAATCAGGAGCTCCACTGGCAAAAGCAGCAAGTGCTGAATGGAAACCTCCCCTTTCCAAGATCAGGTCCCGTCCCCCAATCTGAATCAGCCAGGGCGTGCATGAAGTATGAGGCTTTATTGGAGATGTCAGCGCTATTGACACGTGCAGCGCATTAAACGCCTTAGTGAGGATTTGCATAAATCGGGGAGGAAGGGAGAGCATTGAGAAAAGGATCAACAATGACAAACTGAATGTGCTAAAGTGCTTAAAAAAAACTGATAAGGGAATAAACCAGTTAAGAGAATACATTACTCGCACACCAGTTTATTCATATCCTGTTTTACTGGAAATCCTCTTAAATGATCACCTGTTCATGTGTTAAATTCCTAATTGAATAATCTGTTCATTACATATTCCTATAGACACAGCCACAGACACAGATAAAGTAAAGATCTGGGGAGCTCAGCTGTGATGGGACAATTATACAAATTGCTTTGGTGAAACTATCACTAAACTGACCAAATGTCCCAGATGGTGGGCGGCCATCTGAAAAGCTTAGCCATGTGGAAAAGAAAAGGGAGAAGCTATAATGCAGAGATGGGCCAAACTTGCTGAGTTTGGCTCTGGATCCCGGTTCTACTCTAACCCGCCCAGAGTTTGGGAGCATTTGGATTTGAGCCATGCTATTAGAGAGACAGGCTCAGCCTAGGACATTCAGGATGCAACACTCCTATTGAGTTTGGAGCCACCCTCAAGACAGTGCTCCTATCCCATCTTTAAGGCTATGAATTTTGTGGCAATGCATTGCTACTCAGCAGCCTGTCCTCACATAAGAATCACACAGAGGCTTTGGAAGGGAACATGCCCGGCTCTAGTGAGAGCTTCAGGGCCCCCCTTGGGAGAACCTGCTCTGCTTTCACGGGGAGAAGCAAGGTCACCCTCCAGCTGCAAATGGCCTTAAAGGAAAAACATGTCTGCCACCCATCCACCCCTCCATCCCAGCATGCTTGTGTGTTCCAGCCGACATCCGTCCCCAGGAAGCTCTATCAAAGGCTTTTGTAGAAATTAAACCCATTATGCACCAACTTCCGCTACCGAAACACCGACACCTGCACATAGAAACTCGGTGCAAAGACAACAACCCTTAGCAAAATAGAGGGACTATTCTTAAGCAAAAAGCCATACCAAAGTTTTTACAGCCATTAGGTAGCAATAGCTCCAACTCTGCCAGCTGGTCAATCTGGATAAACCCCCCCGTCAGATAGCCAAACCAACACAAAGAAGGCTGCCGATAGTAAGATGAGACACTGACCACAGACGGCAGTTGGAGACAGCATGTAACCATGAGCACCTTGGGTTACAGCAGAGGATGTATATGCATAGATCCATACTCTCTGTATGAAGGGAGATTCTCTCATGTTCAGGAGGCCTCTGCAGGCACAATACTCACGTTTTTGCACCACATCCTATGAGATGCTGAGTTCCTCCCACATGGTGGAGTGCCCCCCTCAAACTCCACTGACATCAGGGCCCATGTCCTCGTATAAACCCCTTCAGCGTGTCCTTGAGCAAAGTCTCTTTTTCCTTTTGAAACCCTTGTTTAGAGAAGAGAAAAATCAGCATTTGCTGCCTGAAATGCAAATCCTCCTCCACCCTGGCATAGCATGAAAAGTGTTTCCCAGACATGCATCCAGATTTCGTTCCCCCTTGTCACCACCCTCTGCTGCTCTACTCTGTATCTAACACTTGCACATGGCAACGCTGATAAATTCGATGAAGCCATTCTGGAAAGCGACTGAAAACACCCAGGCTCGTCATCAAACTCTTGAATACCAGGGAGGAATTGATGGCCCAAAAGCAGATGGGTGACACCGCTGGATCTTGTTCAAGACCTTAGAATTTCATTGCCATGCACCATTGTGCTGAGGTTTTCTGCTTCAAGGAAGGACTGGCTGGGTCACAGGCCAAGCCGCTAATCTGCTGTCCCAGTGGTCATTCGACTAATGGGATCTCCAACTTTCCAGTGGACGTGATATTTGTCTGCAGCCCTGGTGGTTGGCAATGGCATAAGAGGAGGGACCGTCTTCTGTTTAAGATATTTACATTGGATTCAGGGGAGTGGGGTTCTATTCCTGGCCATATTTGGGCTTCCTGTGGGACCTTAACGTCTTGGTGGTTCAGTTTCCCTAGCTCACAGGGCAGTCATGAGCCTTAGTTCACATTTGTAAAGTGCTCAGGCAGTGTGCTGAGGACAGCCATATAAAAGTTTATCCGTGAAATGGATCCTTGGGTCAGGTAAAAATACAGGCCATTTACCAAGCAGATCAGGCTGCTTCCAGCATTCTGGGCCAGTCAGGCCCTACCAGCTCAGCAAACGGGGCCGGCTCCAGGCACCAGCGAAGGAAGCATGTGCTTATGGCAGCCAATGGAAAGCGGTGGCATGTCCGGGTCTTTGGCTGCAATTTGGTGGTGAGTCCCTCAGTCTCTGTCGGAGGGAAAGACCCACCACTGAATTGCCGCAGAAGAATGATGCGGCGCGGTAGAGCTGCTGCCAAGGTGCCACCGATCGCGGCTTTATTTATTTATTTATTTTCCCGCTTCACCACTTGGAGCGGCAAAAAGCTGGAGCTGGCCCTGTCAGCAAAGCAAGCTGACACCCCCACCTCTGCTCTCTAGCACAGTGGGTCTCAAACTAGGGCCACTGCTTGTTCAGGGAAAGCCCCTGGCAGGCTAGGCCAGTTTGTTTACCTGCAGTGTCCGCAGATTTGGCCAATCACAGCTCCCACTGCAGGTAAACAAACCGGTCCAGCCCGCCAGGTGCTTTCCCTGAACAAGCAGCGGCCCTAGTTTGAGAACCACTAGCTAGCGCATACCACCACCTACCCTGGGTGCAATAATAATTGCCGTGCACCCACTCATGGGCATAGCCCTGCCAGAGATGGCTGGTTCTTACTTCTGAAGAACTGGAATAAGACCCAGTGCCATTGAATCAACGTAATATTCTGCACCAGTTACAAAGACCTTCCTCATCTTAGAACCAAACCCCAGATGAAAGCTTCCCTGGGCTTGATATCCATTCCCAGAGTGCCTCCTGGACATGGTGTTACTTTCATTTCATAGCGCGTCTAGCATACGCACTGTCTCCCCAGGAGCGTTACTGAGTTACACGATATTGTTACAGAGAAGCAGGGGGAAGAGAGGAATCCAGAGGTACAGACATGGGAGAAGAGCTGTAGGTATTTATTTGACTAGTGGAGCTGAGCAGCACCCCTGGAAGAATCAGAACTGCTCAGTTATGAGCCATTGCCTTTTATTACTAACATCTAACTGAGAGCGGGGAGGGAGGGGCTTGGGCTGCCTGGAGCAGCAGGATCTGCATTCTAGCCCTGCTGCTCAGCATGGCTGAAGTGTGCAGTGTAATAACCAGTGCGATGTTCCAAGGTGGACACAGGTTTGTTACCCAGTGAGATTTGTAAAGTAATAGAGATGGCCGAGGCAGTCAGCGCAAAGGCCTCTGGGAGAGGAGAGAGGGAAGGAAATGAAAAGGTATTTCAGATCAGGGCAGATCAACATGGGATCCCTAGGATCTGGCCCCACATTCAGAGGGGGCATCTGGGAGGCACAGAGTAGAAGACAGCAGCACAGCCAGTGGCTGCAGGCCTGCTGGAGTGGTCTGGGCTGCCCCTCTTGGGAGAAAGATCAAAGGCTGGACAGGAAGGAAGGGTTGGGGGGAGCATCTTGGATGGCGGCAAAACAAAGTCATCAGCTCCTTCTAGTCTGAATTATGGTATGGTGCAGAAAAGGGTTTCAGCATCCCTTGAGTTTGCATAAAATGCACGTCTGTGCTTCAGTGCTCCCACCCCAGTCTCCAACATCCATCAGCCCTGAACAGACTGGGACCCGGGGAAAAGGAAGACGGGGACGTGCAGTACATTTAAAGGCCAGTCTGTTAAAGAATTCCTTTTCCCAGTTCCTTCTTTATCCCTGCAGCTGCCAGGTACCGATGTCGCCTGGAACAGCTACCAATATTACAGTGGACTGGGGAAGAGAGCTGACTGTAGCTTTATATTAGTGAGCTTGAGCACCGGCTATTTTTCGCCCAAGGGAGAAGGTGCTCTCCGGAGATTCAGGACTCTGCTCCTGGAAGGCCTTTATCAAAGCATGTGTTTAAGTGAATAATAAATTATATAAAGGGTTTTTATTGACCCTGCCTGCTGCCTCAGAGGTAGCAGTGCAGAGGGACAGCTGCTGTATTGTGACCGCCTCCTCCTTCCACAAATCAGGTAGCACAGAGCTGGGAGCAGTCCCACCCATTTTGTCTGGTCTCCAGGAGCCATTCTATGTTAGTTATTCATCATGATTATTACAGCAGCGTCTCAGGGCCAACTGAGAATGAGGCCCCTTTGCGTGAAGCACTGTGCCAACACAGTCCCTCAGCTGATGAGCAGCAAAGGTTAGGGGAAAGGAACCCATCCTACTCCCCAGTCCCTTTGATTAGGACAATAGCAAGTACAAACCTTTTTATTACTCAGGATTTCCAGTACCTGCTTAGTCTTGTTGTGGGCACCTTCCCTTCCCTTTCTTTTCCTTCCCATTTTAGGTCTTTCCAAAACCTGCCACAACCCAGGAGCAGGGGAAAGCCCCTTGGTCACCCTCCACCTTCTGTCCCTGGTTCCTTCCATCAGCAATTTCTCAATGCTCAGGGGAAATCTTAACTCCTGAGTACCCTTGGGGATAGGCTTTGATCAGCCAGGCACTGGGACCTCTCTTGCGTCAGTGGTGGCACCTCCACAGGTGCTGCAGAATGGAGTGTGACTAAAAGCACCCTGTATTCATGCCCTGCACACTATTGTAATCATCTTTGTACAAAATATGCCTTGTGTGGCATCATTTGAAAAATAATAACTTACTGGTCAATCCTGCCATGATGAAATGTGTGTAGCAACATTATATATAAAGTTATGAATTCCCTCTAACTGATGTTGATAGCTCATGTTCAAACCCACGTAGCCCTGATTAGGCAGGACTGGTCAAGCAGGTCTTAAACAAAGGAGCGCGGGTTTACCTCAATTTGTATATAGGTTGTTAACAGGGTCTTCAGACAGCAAGAGGGGGAAAACAGGAGACAAGGAAAATCTGTATTTCAGCAAACAGAGGTGAGAAGAAACAGCATGCATCCCTATTTCATGGCCAGATGCCATACTGCCTTCTTTACTGTGTGAATAAACTTTGTTTTGTAACCTTCAGGAAAATGCCTCTCACAGGGGAACCGGACTATACAAGCGAGGGGCAAAACCACCCCAAGTTCTCTCTCCCTCTCCCTCTCTTTCTTTTCTCCTAACAAGACAAAAGAAACAGCTGTTGGCCTTTGGGACCAGATCGTAACCTAAGAGTGTGGTCAGCGATGTTACTGGAAATGTGGTAAGGGACTTTACCATCACCAGGAACCAAGTCCAGGTTGTTACATTTAGGAAGCGTTTTCTCTTTATTTCTTTTGTAACAATTTCTGACTTTAATGCCCTCACTTCAAATCTATCTCCCTGTAGTTAAATAAACGTGTTTATTCCTTAATTGAAACTAATCCACTGTTGTGAATTGTTTGGGTAACTTCATTTAAGGCAGCAGTATGTTGATCCCCTTAGAGGGGCAAAGGACCAAATATATCTGCACTGTCCAGGAGAGGGTTTGACAGGGCAGATCACACATTTGTGGGGGGGATATCTGGGACTGGAAGTGTGCTGAGGTCACCCTGCAAGTAGTAAGCCTGGCTGATTGAAGCCAGAGTGTGGCTGGTAGGCTATGTAGCAGCCTTCTTAGCGTTGCGCAGGTGCTCAGGGAACCCACCCAGGGACCTACCGTGGGAGAGGTGCCTCTCCCCCCCCAGCCCAGGTGCTTCTGCGGGGAGAGAGAGCTAGGGGAGTCCTCTCTCCCTGCCGTAGCCCCTGAGCACCCTATTGCACCCCAAACCCCTCATCCCCAGCCCCACACCCTAAGCCAGAATCCTCACACCCCTGCACCCGAGCGCTCTGCCCCAGCTCTGAGCCCCCTCCCATTCTCCTAACCCCTCAGCCCCACCCCCTCCACATGACTTTTGTTATGCGCACCAATATGGAGGTGATGTGTTACACATCTCCTCCGTACTGATGCATGGAACAGAATTCATTCCACATATGGGTGGGAAAAGTTAGAGGGAACCCTGATACCCAGATACGCAAGGTTTTACCTGCATGGTGTGTGTGAGCAGCCAAGGTGGGAGCTACAGCAGCAAAGCATGGTGAGAAACACAAGGTTGCAGGGCAGGTGGTGACACAGCCCCACACTGGTTTGGACTGCACCCCAGAATGTCATACTGAGATGGGTTGTGATGCTGCTGAATGGATTAGACCAGAGGAGGGGAGCCCTCAGGAAAAAGAAAGATCTCTTTAGATACAATCTCTCATCAGATGTAGGGAGTGGAAAAACAAAGTGGGAACGCAGGATTTTGGTGAAAGTGTCTCTTACAGAATTGCCCGAGTGCAACAGAAGGCTTCTTAAAGTGCAACAGTGCCCGAGTCTGCTCTCACGCTGGTGTAAAACAGGATTAGCACCACTGAAGTGACTAGCTACATTGGTGAGAGGAGAGGCAGGCCTGCAGTGTGTTGCCAAATTGAGTTACATCATTTCCAGCCCAGTCCTTACTCCATGGACTTGTTCAAGGCTTCTTGTCCCTCCTCTTATCTCTTGTCTTTTTTTCTGCCTGTCTTCCTGCCCCTGCTGCCCTGTTCCCAGTTCTCTGTTATGTCCATATGCCCTCCTTCCTTCCATGAGCCCCTTGCTATAAATAAAAGCATCATTTGGCAGGCAGAAGGTGAGTGGGGTGGAGGGGGGAGAAAGGCTGGCACTTGCCAAAACAGTCAAACCACTGCTGTATTTTAAAGAAACAAGAGGAGCTAAAATTAGCCACAAGCTTTTTCCCGGAGATCAATTTTCTACCAGGCAGTGTGGTTTCATAAACAGGATTTTCTCTCTCTCTCGTTTTTTTGCACAATGTCACAGAAAGATGATGATCTGCCCCTCACCACCACCATGCATGTGTTTTAAAGCAACTAAACCAGCTTCATCTCTCTAGAAATGCTTCTCATTTCTATGGCTCTTTGTGTGTCATTGAATATCCCAGAGTGCATCTGTTAAAGTGAACTCTGATATCCCTCATAGCCGGTGGTGAGAGGGAGAAGGGTATGTGTCTGCAGCAGGCTTCGCTCTCCAGTGCAATCACCAATCCTTCTCCAGCAGGAAGAGGTAAGCTGACAGAAGAGAAAACAAACAGCAGCCCCTGGCAATGAAAGGTTTGCGTCTCCCTTCTTTGGAGCAGAGGTGCTACTGCGGGCTCTTTATCAGACACAATTAGATTGTAGGGCCAGAAAGGCATCTCTCTCCTCACTCAGTGAGGCAACTAGGAATGATCAGAGGGGAAGGTTCTCTGATGATTATTCAAAGTCCCTTTCTCTGCAACACCCTTTGCAACAGGCTTTGGCTTGCGAAACACTATAGCCAGGGTGGAGGAACAGGCTGTGTAGCTGAGGTTATTCCTCAGCAGAGGCAGGGTGGACATTGCTACAGTCAGGCAGAGGTAGGTTTTAAGTGACTATTACTGGTATTGCTCCATATCCTCTTCCCGCCTCGTGGGAGCCATGATGTTCTGCTACCCCCACTGGCTAGTTATACACAGGCTAGAGGGCAGGCGCTGGTTTCTGCACACGCTTTACCATCAGGTGCCATTTCTGCGGAGAGCAGTTTAGGTTTGACACCTACCTGACACTTGACGTCATATCAACAATGCTGGTGAAGTGCCCATGTATAAATTCATTTCCCTCTTAGGAAAGCAGGTTACCCAACAGCCTAAGGTGGCTCCTCTTTATCATTTGCTGGAGGACTGGTGGTGTTTGCATCTACAATTGGTTCTAGATTCCTTTCCAATAAAGTCACCTCAAACTTCTTGGAATGGCCAGGGAATCAGAGAGAGGGAGACAGGAGCTGTTTAAAAAAAAAAAAAAGAAAAGCCACAGAATGAAATTATATATATATATATATATAGAGAGAGAGAGAGAGAGAGAGAGAGAGAGAGTTAGTAACATTTAAAATGGGGAAAAAATGAAAGAAGTAGTTATACTCTGACCTCCTGAAATGCAAAATTGCCTTTCGCCTTGGGACACATGAAAGGCTGTTTCAAATATGAAAATTTACAAAAAGTCTTTCTATTCCCTCGTCCCCTTTATTTTTAAGTTGTTTTCAGTAGAAAAGGGAACAGAAGCTCAGTGTGATTTTGCTTTATTTGCTGTCTGCACAGAGGAACCGTTTGCTTTGTTCCTCTGTTGCACAGAGCTCTTCAAAGGCAGACCTGTAGCTGACAGCAAGGGCTCAGTGCACAAGGCTGAACCGTTCCTAAGGGCTCCAGTTTCATTGCATAAGGCTGCCAATTCACGGCAGCACTCAGCCGAGCGAGCTCAGCAAACCGGCAGGTGCTGTGGGATTTGGTCCTGAAGATGTAACAAAGATGGACAGAGGAACTGGAAACTGGGGTAGGATCCTCTTAATCCCACACAGGGATGCTTGGCAGGAGGACGGTGAAACCGGAGGACACAAAGACACTGGTGTTGCTGAGGAAAAAATGTCCCCCACAGGGGAATACATGAATTTATACCATGGCTCTTCCCCACTGTATCCGAGCACCTTCCAGCCAAGACATGAAGCGTGCAATAAATTAATAAATGCCGGCAGAGTGGGCGTTATCTCCATTTTACAGATGGGTGAAACATGGCAGAGAGAGGCAACGCCACTGACTCGCTCTCATACAGCTAGTCAGAGGCAGACTTGGGGACAGAACAAGGATTAGTAAATACTTTCATTGCTATGGCACCCACAGGCCCCAGTCCACTTGGGGCCCCATGGTACTGTATGCTGTAAACACACAAGATGACACAATCCGAGGCCTGTGCTTTTGCCATGAGAACATGCTCCTCCCCGCCTCTACTCCCCACAATGCCTTGGAAAAGAGACCCTAGTTGTATAGGGCAGAACAGATGAGTTATCCCTTATTCTTTAAAAAAAGTCACGGAATCCAACCGGAGGTGCTAAATTAACACCCCGTCTCAGCAGCTTATCTAAAGAGCAGCACTAGGGTGACCAGACAGCAAGTGTGAAAAATCCCGACAGAGGGTGGGGGGGTAATAGGAACCTATATAAGAAAAAGACCCAAAACTGGGGACTGTCCCTATAAAATCGGGACATCTGGTCACCCTAAGCAGCACTCTCCACTGGCAGACACCATAAACTCAGTGTCCTTATCAGGCTTGGGTAGATGCCCAACTCCTAGAGTCAATCGTGAATACTTCCAGCTCTGACAAAGGCAGCCCTCTTCAGGGCAGTCCTGGCATTACATATCCTCGCCCTTCCATAGTAGCGATTAAACATTACTGCTCTATATAAAGGATAAAGCTTCATACCAATATTCAGCCGATAACATACATATTACAGCGAGACAGACTACATGCCTATATGCATCCTTTTTAGAAATCCATGATAAATTTTGTACAAAGTATGCCTTCTGAGGTTCCCTCTGAAAACTCAATCTGCTGAACATTACTATTCCTGACACAATATGTGTATAATCATTGTATGTAAAATTATAAGATTCTACTGTATAACGTGCTCCACGTTTAGAAAAATAGGCACAAACCAGTTTCTCAGGAACAAAAGACAAACCAACACCATAGCCAGGTGTCAACAAAATCAATTGGACCATCAGCTAGGTATGTGGCAATTCAAGAATGGTGTGAGCAAGAACTTTACTGATTGACAATAGAACAACTGGGGGTTCCCATGTAAACAGAATGGCTGTCACCTGACCCCCAGCTAGAGATAATCCTCAAAGAGGGGAGAATGGTATAAGGAAAGAGAACACACACAAGACAAATTACCACTCTCCTCCACACCTCTCTGCTCCACTCCTCTTTGATCACGGCAGCCACAACACTTGAAGAAACACTGACCTGCAGGAGGAGTCCTGGTCTGGAGGCTTCCAGCCAGAAGATAGTCTGCATTTTATCTCTGGCCCTATTCTTATAATCACTTAAAATCTTTCTGTAGTTAATAAACTTGTTTTATTGTTTTATCTAAACCAGTGTGTTTGGATTGAAGTGTTGGGAATGCCACTTGAGATAACAGGATTTGAGATGATGGACTTTCTATGACCTAGTATTGTCCAGGAGGGTGCTGGGCAGTACAAGACACACGTTCTGGGAGAAGGTCTGGAACTGGGAAGTTGCTGGTGTCTCCCTGTATGTAATTCATGAGGCCAGAGCAATCACGTAATTCAGCTGGGAGAGATTTTACATGTGAGAGGCCATACGCGAGCAGGACCAAGGGTGATTGCTCTTACAGCCAAGCAATGTAAAAGGCCTCCCAGGTTGGAGCTCTGAGGGGACACAGCTGTCCATCTGTCCAGAATGTACCATGGGGAATATCACACATTAAGTCATACTACATTGCTGGTATTTCCTGTAGCTCATCAGAGTAAGGCTACAAGTGCCTTCATCCACACCTAGGAGCAAAGGCATTGGTCTGCAATGCATGAGCCTTGGGTTTTATTCCTGGCTCTGGCCTGTTGGTTAACCTTGGGCAAGTCACTTCCCCTCTCTGTGCCTCAGTTTCCCCATTTGTAAATTGGGGGTTACCAAACTGACCTCCTTGGTAAAGCACTTTGAGATCTATGAATGAACAGTGCTATATACAAGTCAGGTACTATCTACGCTGCCTCAGGTAGGAAGCCAGCATTCAACTGCTTGTCTACACTAGCACTTTACAGCTCTGCAACTGTCTCGCTCAGGGGTGTAAAAAAACACCCCCCCGAGCACTGCAAGTTTCAGCGCTGTAAAGTGCCAGTGCTGGTAGCTGAACCCCTCATGGAGGTGGTTTTCTCAGAGCACTGGGAGAGCTCTCTCCCAGCACTCTGCTGTGACTACACCAGCCATGTTAAAGCGCTGCCCTGTCAGTGTTGTGGCACCGGCAGCGCTTTAACGTTGCCAGTGAAGACGTCCCCTAATACTCAAAGGTTGGGATAGAAGCTGTAAGCGTGTAGGGATATGGCTGAATCTCTCAAACAGCAAAGGAAATTGCACCTAATGCTACCTGGCCTGCAGAAACAAACAGTAAATGCTGCCTTGCACTGACAGGATAAAATCCTGGCCTTGCTGAAGCCAATAGCACATCCAGGGGTGAAAGTAACTTAAGGGACTTACTGGTATGCAGGGCTGGGGTCCTGAGCAGGCAGGGGAGGGGGTCCCTTGGGTAGATGGGGCAGGGCCTCAGGTGGAAGGGGCAGGGCCATTAAATCCCCAGGCCCTTAAAATTGCTGCTGCTACCCCAGGGCTCCGACAGCAATTTAAAGGGTCCACCTGAGGAAGCTGCTCCCTGCTGGTATGGTTGGCTGTGTACCGGCTCTTGCTGGTATGCCGTACTGTGCCAGACCGGATCGGCTTACTTTCACCTCTGGGCACAGCTCCCTTTTACTACAGTATGGACAGGATTTCACCCCACATTCCCTTTATGCATATCAGAGCACCCAGTTGCAGGGAGTATTATTCCAGTTTTGGGAACAGGCACAGTGAAATGAGCAGGTGAGGTAGGACAGCAAGAGAGGGTCAAAATCTTTGCTGGCAGGGCTCCATGGAGGGCTGTGGAGTTATGCCAGCAGAAAGCAGGGTCCTCAGTGCTTGCCATAATGCATTCTTCCCTATCTTCTAACACAGACAGCAGCAGGTTTCAGGGTGAGGTTCCTTGCTGACAAGAGAAAGGAAGACATTTTTCTCCTGTGGCGTCAGGAATAGCACTTATCTTTCTTGTAGCTGAGCTCTCTCTCAGCATCACCCTTGGCTTGGGCAAAGCTTCTCTTTGCTCCTGTGGAGCAGCCACTCCCTTCCCTCATCTTCTCTCACAGGCCTCAGTGGGAGAGCCCTTCCCAGCGAAAGCCCTTTTGCCAGGCTGCAGTCGTTTTTGATCAGGAATGTTGTACCACCTGCTGGCTGGACAGCGAATTGCTAGCCAGGAGTCAGATGATCCATTTAATAGCTTATTAACAAGTTGGGATGAAGGCTTCTAGCTATCAACACTATCGTATTCAGGATCTAGATGTGTACAGGGGCTTCTTTTGGGTGACTAAATTATATGAGGTTGTTGAAGGCAGTGTTGTTGTAGCCGTATCAGTCCCAGGATATTAGAGATAAGATGGGTGAGAGACGCGCTTTTGAGCTGACACAGGCCTGAAGAAGAGCTCTGTGCACGCTCAGAAGCGTCTCTTTCTCACTAACAGAAGTTGGTCCAATAAAAGATGTTACCTCACCCACCTTGTCTCCCAAGTCATATTAGGCTCATTTATTTTTTACCTAGTTGGTGCAGGTCAGTAACTAAATAGTGAAATGAAAGGCTGTTTTTTGCCACCCTCCTATCCCAACCCCCAGTCAGCAGAGGGCTCCTCCTAACCCCAGACCAAGGTAAATCTGACTAACTCTCAGATTGGTAAACTCAGCCTGGGGGTTGGTCTTATTTCAGCCCTACCAATTCTTCCAGATCAGGTTAAGGGGAGAGCCTCCATGGTCCAAGGTCCCAGTCTATGAAACTCTCTTTCCATCTATGTCTACCAGACTCCCCTCTTCAAGACCCAATTAAAGTCTTTTGAATCGTGTGATATTGTCTTTCATCATCATTTTTTTTTAATGCATCACCACCATGGCTCCGGGCACATAATATGCACAACAATTATTAAAGACAACTACTGCCTGGTAGCTGTCTTCACACAATTGAGATAGCCAGCCCTCAATGAACAGATAGTTTATCCTCCAATTGGAGGCTATTGGTTTTTTTTGTTTGTTTGTTTGTTTGTTTTTTTTTAAGTCCTTCTTCCAGTTTTGGGAACAGGCACAGTGAAATGAGCAGGTGACGTAGGACAGCAAGAGAGAGGGTGTCTCCTATTATGCATATAGCCATCGCATCTACATAGAGCGTCAAGTGTCTTAATCACTGAATATCTGGGGGAAGGGCATTTTGCAAGTTCGCGAGGCAACCAGGCAGGCCTTGTCAATGGCTGCAACCTGCAAGAATGTGGCTTATATCAACCAGCTCACAGCATCAAAGAGGGAAGTCAGGAAGGCCTCACTTAGAATCTTTAGCAGCACATCTGATCACTCCACAGCTGAAGCAATTGAGCTCTACCCAAAGATGGTGTGGAAGGTGAAAACCAGGGGGCTGGACTGCTGGATCTGTCATGAGATAGCCAATGCCTATGTTTGTAGCTTGTTCTTGTCACCAAGTACACTGCCTGGAAGTCACATTAGGGAGGTTTCTCAGGGGAATGGTCCAAATAGGGTGCTTTGAGCTGATGTGGCAGCTCGCTGGATCAAACAGCTTTAAACTGGAGTAGCTGTAGCATGTCTTGTACCTTCAGAAGCAGATTCTGCAAGGTGACTTGTCGCCTGATGTCAGGATGGGTGATGTTAGACAGGACTTGTGGCCAGACCAGGTCGGTTGGTCTCATGGTATCTGTCATAACACGAATGGTTTCATTCAGCTGACTATCTACTGGTCTTGTCTGAAAAGAGCTGAACCACACTAATCTGTTGCAGCATAGCACACGGCAAGCCCAGAGCTTCTTAGTGTCTGCGCATTGGCTCCCCAGGTAGTTTGCTGATAAGGTGGTTTATTCTCTTTGTTTTCAGCAAGCTCTTGGTAAGGAATTCTTTGAAAATCAAGGTGCAGTGCAGCATACCTGCTAGCTACACAAGCTTTGGGTCATGGTCCAGCCTGTGTCCATTCAGGAAGATGTTGAGCTGGTTGTTAGCCTTGGTACAATATAGATGGAAGTGGCTGGAAACTGTCTTTTTGGTACTAGGGTGCAAGTCTCCATTTTTTGCAATAGTGGGCCATCTCTTTAACATCAGCTTCCAAGACTTCTAGGTGACTGAAATACTGGCCCTGTATTGCCAGGCAGAGGATGCCTGCATAGATAAGATGTCTGGCAGTGGTGTTGGGAAGGTTATTTGTCAAGAGGTTGAAAAATGTTGGTGCTCAAAATGGAAGTGTGACACTATGCCCATATTCTTCATGGACATATTGTTATGATATAATCATATCATAACAATATCTAAGATGTTTTTTATGCAAGATGGGTCATGTGAGATATCATTGGAGAGGTTGTGATTTGCTGAATAGGATTGTCATATCTGCATGTGTGTATCATTTTTGTATCCGAAGTTGGGAATATTGTCTATGCCCCTATTACAAATGTGTTTACACCTGGGGAACACCCACTAGACAGACTGCAATCTGTCTAGATTGCTGGCTGGAAAGGGCAATTAGGAAAAACAATAGGTCTTTGAAGGTTAATCTCCCACCTTCCTGTGGACAAGGCAAACAGACTGAGTTGTGGCTGCAAGGTCATGTGATCAAGTCACCCGATCCTGGACTCCATGATAAAACTAATACTTTCCCACTGGCCGGGATGGGAATCACACTGGAAGATAAAGGATTCTTGCCATATGTAAAACCTATTTAAGGCAGGGGAGCGACATAATCAGGGGTTGTTCTTCACTGAATCCCTGCCCAGGAGGACTGCTAAAAAGATCTAATAAACAAAGACAAGCGGGTGGGGAGAAGGAGTGAGCCCAGGCTGGAAGGTGTCTAGCCTGTGAATGAAATAGCTGAAGTTTTAAGCTGCAAGTCAGTGCAGCTGGCCTTCAAGAAGCTCTGCAATCTGCCTAAAACAACATTTAGGGTGAGAATGTGCTACTTGAAACCAGTTTCTCTAGTATCTTAAACTTAGATTACGTTTGTTTCATTTGGTAAGTAATATGCTTTGAACTGTTGGCTCGCCTTTATAATCACTTAAAGTCTATCTTTTATATTCAATAAATTTGTTTTCTCTAAAACCAGTTTGTGGAATTCATCACTGGGGGGAGGAGTAAAAATCTGTGCATATCTTTCTTCACATTCCAGGAGGGGGCAAATTTCAATGGGCTTATACTGTATAGTTTTCGGTGCAGCGCAAGAGGATACAATTTTGGGTTTACACTCCGGAAGAAGGGGGGCACTTGAGTGCTGGACTATTCCTTAGCTGAGCTTTCCCATGCAGAACTGATCTCAGCATCTGTATGGAACTGCAGCTGGGTGTCTCCCTGTGTGTGTGTGTGTGTGTGTGTGTGTGTGTGTGTGTGTGTGTGCTGGTAAAGTGCAGTCCGAAGCCTGAGGGAGGGCTTGTCTCGGCAGTACAGTGTAAAGAGAACCCAGGCTGGTGGGACAGGCGGGATCAATGGTACCCTAGTTTCAAGTGGCACCCAGAGGGAATCCGTCACAGGGCTCCTTGGGGTAGATTGCTGTTTTGGGACCTCCAGGAGCTGTTTTTTTCTGTCCAAATGAAACTTGGAATAGGCAGCCTGTCAGCAACAGCTCCATAACCATGACAACCCACTTTTGAGGACCAATGACAGTTTTTACAGTAGACCTGTACACAACCTTGTAAGGTCTAGAAATATTGAGCCTGTCCTCTGCTTGGGCTGGAAGCCATTCTGATGTCGGCGGTGACCGCCAGCACTTAACTGCAGACACTGCGGTGGTTTGGTCTGAAACCTGCTTGATCTACACCCGTTATCAACTGTAGGGACAATTTTTTGATGTAATTTGTACATGCAGCCTATCAAAGAGATGGGGAGTTGTTGCAAGTCAGCAGTCTCTCAGCTTTTGGCAAGGCTTTACTTTTGCTCTGTGCCAGCCCTTAAGTATTTTATTCTCTTGTATGACTCTAGATAGGAAGACAAGGTGGATGAGGTAATATATTTTACTGGACTCACCTTGTCTCTCTAATACCTTGGCCCAACACGGCTACAGCACTGCAAACAAGAAATCTAGCTCGATGGCTAGCGCTTGTCTGCTAGTTTTTCCCAGGTTCTTCAGAAATTCAGAGGAGATATCAAGTCCACAAGCTGTTTTCAAGGTTTTGATTTCCCTTTCTGTTTCATCTGCAGTGAAAGGCTGTTCCTAGGTTTCAGGTATGGACTGTTTGCTTTGCTGCCATTTCTTCGTCGTCTCTTTTTCAAACTTTTTGTCCTAATGCAGCTATGTTCCCAGCATATGCCCCACAAAGTACCCCGCTCCACTAGGGAAAACCAAAGCTGTAAGTAGCAGGCCAAATCTTTCAGATCCTGGCCAGCACAGACTCTCAAGCGATCTCCAGTTCATTAGGCCCAGCTTTGTTTTAATTATTTGTAAGGCTGTCGAGTGATTAAAAAACTAATCGCACTGTTAAACAATAGAAGAATACCATTTATTTAAATATTGATTTCACTTACAACACAGAACACAAAGTGTACACTGCTCCCTTTATATTTATTACAAATATTTGCACTGTAAAAACAAAAGAAATAGTCTTTTCAATCCACCTAATACAAGTACTGTAATGCAATCTCTTTATCATGAAAGTTGAACTTAAAACGTCACTTTATGTACAAAAATATAACTGCATTCAAAAATAAAACAATGTAAAACTTTAGAGCCTAAAAGTCCACTCAGTCCCATTTCAGCCAATTGCTCAGACAAACAAGTTTGGTTACATTTGCAGGAGATAATGCTGCCCAGTTCTTGTTTACAATGTCATCTGAAAGCGAGAACAGACATTCGCGTGGCACTGTTGTAACCACTGTCGCAAACTATTTACATGCCAGATGCACTAAAGATTCTTATGTCCCTTCATGCTTCAACCACCATTCCAGAGAACGTGCATCCCTGCTAGTGACAGGCTCTGCTCGATAACAATCCAAAGCAGAGCGGATGGATACATGTTCATTTTCATCATCTGAGTCAGATGCCACCAGCAGAAGGTTGATTTTCTTTTCTGGTGGTTTAGGTTCTGTAGTTTCTTCATCGGAGTGTTGCTCTTTTAAGACTTCTGAAAGCATGCTCCACACTTTGTCTCTCTCAGATTTTGGACAGCACTTCAGATTCTTAAACCTTGGGTCAAGTGGTGTAGCTATCTTTAGAAATCTCACATTGGTACTTTCTTTGCATTTTGTCAAATCTGCAGTGACAGTGTTTGTAAATCAAACAGCATGTGCTAGGTCATCATCCGAGATTGCTACAACATGAAATATATGGCAGAATGCAAGTAAAACAGAACAGGGGACATACAATCTTCCTCAATGAGTTCAGTCACAAATATAATTAATGTATTTTTTTTTAATGATCATCATCAGCATGGAACCATGTCCTCCAAAATGGTCGCTGAAGCATGAAGGGGCATACGAATGTTTAGCATATGTGGCACATAAATACCTTGCAACACCAGCTACAAAAGTGCCATGTGAATGCCTGTTCTCACTTTCAGGTGACATTGTAAATAAGAAGCAGGAAGCATTATCTCCCGTAAATGTAAACAAACCTGTTTGTCTAGCAATTGGCTGAACAAGAATTAGGACTGAGTGGACTTGTAGGCACTAAAGTTTTACATTGTTTTGTTTTTGAATGCAGTTATGTAACAAAAAAAATTGATATTTGTAAGTTACACTTTCATGATAGAGATTGCACTACAGTACTCGTATGAGGTGAATTTAAAAATACTATTTCGTTTATAATTTTTTCAGTACAAATATTTGGAATAAAAAATATCGAGTACTATACACTTTGTATTCTGTGTTGTAATAGAAATCAATGTTTTTGAAAAAGTAGAAAAACATCCACAAATATTTAATAAATTCAATTGGTATTCTATTGTTTAACAGTGGATTAATCACAATTAATTTTTTTAATCACAGTTAATTTTTTTGAGCTAATTGTGTGAGTTAACTGCAATTAATTGACAACACTAATTATTTTTAACATTTAGACAGCAGCCAGCTTCACAGTGTTAAACTACGTGAAGAAATCCTACACTGGTTTGTATCGCACTGATGGAAGGGTTAGCCTGCAGTGGTGGGACAGAGAGAAGGAACCAGAAACTACAGTGTAGCAGCCCAATCATGTCAACAGTATCACATATGTAAGAGTTACGTCAGGGGGATTCTTCACATGACGAAGGATTACAGAATCAGGGCACAAGTTTACAATCTCACTGCTGATCTCACTCTAGGCCTTAGCAGATGGTATCCTATCAGTAACAATCACTGGTTAAATTCTCTGGCCTGTGTTATGTGGGAAGTCAGACTAGATGACCTCCTGGTCTTAAAAATCTATTAATATAACCCTACTAGGCAACTTGATATTCTTAAAAAACTTGCCAGTAAAACATAAGATGCTAAAACAGTCAGTGAGATATCTATCAGTGTGTGTGTGTTTAAATAAATTAAGGAATGGTGAGCTTAGAATCCCATGTAACTCACATTGCTCCAAGAAATTAGCTGCAGGAATCTGTGCCTCATGCCTGGGAGAACTCTGCCCAAAGTTTGGCCACGGAACTGTCTGTGCAGAGGGTCCCAGCCCTGAGAGCGGCCGAGGTTGCTAGTTCAGCATATGATATGGAGAAGATGACAAGCACTACCAGGGTTACTCAATTAATTTTTGTCAAGGTCCAAATTTCTTGGTCAAGGTATAGTCACGGTCCAGATTCCAGAAAAAATACAAAACCAATGGTGATAAGTAAATCAAAGATTTCACCATCTGCTCAAAAGTGTCTGGGGTCGCTGGATTTGGCCAGAGACTCTACTGACTACACTATACTAGTGCTCAGAATAACATTCAGAAAAAAGTTATCTATATAGATCAGGGGTGGGCGAACTGTGGCTAGGATCCAGCCCACAAGCTGTTTTAATCTGGCCCTCCAGCTCCCGCTGGGGAGTGGGGTCTGGGGCTTGTCCCACTCAGGCACTCCAGCTGGGGATTAGGGGGCTGTTCCATGTGGCTCCCACAAGCAGCGACATGGCCCTCCTCTGGCTCTTACATGTAGGGGCAGCCAGGGGGCTCTGCTCTGCATGTTGCCCGTGCCCCAAGCACCACCCCTGCAGCTCCCATTGGCCAGGAACAGCAGCCAATGGGAGCTGCAAGGGCAGTGCCTATGGATGGGGCAGCATGCATAGCTGTCTGGCCACATCTCCACGTAGGAGCTGGAGAAAGGACATACTGTTGCTTCTGGAAGTCGCTTGAGATAAGCACTGCCCGGAGCCTGCACCCTTGAGCCTCCCCGCATGCCCCAATCAGTAGCGTAGCTGGGGGGGGGGGTGGGGGGGGGGCGAGAGCAGGGGGAGTGGCCGGCTCCCGCACTGAGCACAAGTGGCCCTTTTTAATTTTTGCTACTCCTGAATCACACGAGGGGGACGAGACATTATAACAAAGGCCCACCACCTGCGGTGGCTTGTACTCACACTAAGGCGCAACTACTGGGTACTCGGCGGCAACGCTCCCTTCCCACTTGAACTCTGGGTACTTCGGACGGCATGTCCTTCATGCCCTACCACTGCCCCAGTCCCCTGCCTGAGACACTCACCCCATCCGTCAATCACCGCGCAACACCCAATTCTTATCGAGTATCGTGGTTGTAGTAGGGGCACCGGGGCTCACACCCTCCTACACGGGGGTGGAGGGGTACCGCACCAGCTGCCGCGCATCCGTTTGGCTGGGGCTCCGGTCACCACTTGCTGGGGGTGTGAAAAAGGGGGACTGGCAACGTTAGTAGAAGCGCCCCTCGGTCCTCTGTCAGTTCGGGCTGGGCACGAAGCCAGGAGTCTATATAGGCCCCAGGCCTTGGGCAGGGCGGGGCAACACACACAGTTAGGTCTGCCTAGCTCTTGCAGGTGGCCTGAGTCAAGTAGGTCGCAATTCAACTTGTTCGAAGCGCCTCCTATTTAGGTTCATTGGTCGAGGCGCGCGAGAGTCCTGCCACCCTTAAGGGCGTGGGAAGGGGGAAGCACAGGCCTCCCACTCCCACTCTGCGTTCACAAGCCGGGCCCTGGACAGCGGTCAGACCTGAGACCGACAGAACACACTCGAAAGGGCTCCAGAGCGAGGTCTGCAGCCAGACAGGAGTCGGCTTGCCCTCTGGGCCACATTCCAACCTCTCCCCTCACATAGGATACTGAGACCCTTCGCATCAGCGTCGTACGGGGGGTCCCATAACCACTAGGATTTCAGGCGGCGGAGGGTTCCAAGTCCATAGTCACATCCGGATACGGGGGTTCGGGCCGGTATCCAGGTCCTGTCCCTCCACAGTATAGCCGAGCATCAGAAGGGACCCCGCAGCCGGCTGCTCTGGGGTACTGCCCCGCAGGAGAGGTCAGCCCAGTAACCTCCTCCGATACACGAGGCACGTGTAAGCCAGGCCTCCAGCTGGAGCGTGTGCCTCAGCATATCTACCTTCCTCGGCAACCA